>NW_028317826.1:1579285-1730714 GCF_062004578.1 Staurois parvus
GGAGACACCATCCAAGTGAGGCCCTAGGCCTAGTTTACTTGGACTGTAGAGGAAGATGAAAGAAAGAGCGCACAAACCTTGCGCATTACCTCAATAAATAGTGACTAATTTTATTAATAAGGAAATATACTCACAAAATGATTGTATAACAGGCATAAGTAACCATAATCCAAACAGGGTTACAGGTAAATCAAAAAGGGGGGGTATGAAAGCTAACGCGTTTCGAAGGGTGCTCCCTTCTTCATCAGAGCTGAATTTGGCAGATAGAAATTTCAGTATGGCAGAGTTCCCATGGCAAGGAGATATTCAGCCACTGAGTGTCAGTATTACAGCAGTTCAGCCTGTTTAGTCTAATACTGTAATACTGACACTCAGTGGCTGAATATCTCCTTGCCATGGGAACTCTGCCATACTGAAATTTCTATCTGCCAAATTCAGCTCTGATGAAGAAGGGAGCACCCTTCGAAAAGCGTTAGATTTCATACCCCCCTTTTTGATTTACCTGTAACCCTGTTTGGATTATGGTTACTTATGCCTGTTATACAATCATTTTGTGAGTATATTTCCTTATTAATAAAATCAGTCACTATTTATTGAGGTAATGCGCAAGGTTTGTGCGCTCTTTCTTTCATCTTCCTCTACAGTTTGATTAAGCTTCCCCAGCTTCATGATAGAGCTGCACAACCTCTGATCACCAGTGGATGAATACACAACACGCTGCTTGTCACTAATGCCTGTTTGATCTGAGTCCTTGAGCGCAGGAGATAATGGATCTTTGGTGACTTTTTTCTAGTTTACTTGGACTTCAGCTTATGAAGACAATTCTAAAGCACAACATACATTTTCAGAGCTTTCAGGAAACTTCAGATAGTTTCCTAATACTTATTAAAGCACCTTTCAGCACCAGCCTGGGAGTCTTGTGTACAAATCTTGGCTGTGGCTTTAAGCAAGCTGTTAGCAGGATTTAGCAGGTCTTAAACAAGCTTCAAAGGATGCTAAAGTCTGCTAACAGTATGTTTTAATTGACAGCTTACACTTCTATTAGGATCTGTGTTCAGCTTTTCCAGACTGTTTCTGAGGGGCACTTTGAAGTGAATGTAAAGCCGATAAATGTCCTTTTTAGTAATACGCTCACTTCCTGTTGTACCTACAAGACAGTAAGTGAAGAGAAGTCTGCCAAATGGTACACAGATGGCAAAATACTGACAGGGCTTTAAACATTTTTTACTTTATCTATAATAGAAAGATATATTTTAAGTACACTTAGAAAGCTTTCTCAAAGCGGATTGCTAGGTGTGAAGACCTGCCTTTATTATAGCCAACTATGTAATCCTAGTGTTATAATTACAAAAGCAGAGAACTTTACACATACAAAACTCTCAGACCATTTGCAGGGGGTGTCTTGAAATCAAGCTCTTTGGAGACTTATGTGAAGAACAATAAGCTAAACAAAACGTGCCAAAATCATAAATCAATGAGGCCACAGAATGTAATGAAAAAGTTACATCTAATACCAATACATTAAAAAGCCTCAATTATATAACGCTTTATGTATTTTTTTTTTTTAGACAAATATACGTTTACTAATAATCATAAAAAAAATAATAATCCTCCTTATCTCTAAAGGAAAGTAGACTAATTACAATCCATATGTATACCAGGGTATCCTAGTATAAAGCAATAAAGACAGTAAGACAAAGATTCATTTTATAGATAAATGCATTCCATCAGTCTAAGAGTGTGGAAAAGTGTGGATGTAACAAGGATCAATATTAGATCATTTTTCAGACAATAATAGTAAGGAAAAAACAAACAAAAAACAACTTGTATGTATTTATCATTCTTCTTCTTATTCTTCTTCTTATTTTTATTAATATTCTTTTTTTTTTTACAAAGGTAGAGTTTTCTTTAATTATAAGAATAAAAACAGATCTAAAGAGAACGTACTACACCTATGAAACGTTTGGACATTCAGCAGCTCATTAGACAAAGCTCCATATTTTTGGCATGTATGTCAGTGTTGGAATTAATAATAGCATGATAATATATCCATGCTGCTTGTGACCAATAATAATTCTTTACATGTTAACTACAGTATTGAGCAATGGCAGAACCATTTTAAAAAATAACAGCAATTTCTGCAGTGACTCAGCCTGTTCTACAATGCCCAGGTTTGACTAATTTACTGTAAGAATTGGTTTAAGAAGGATTAGCAATTATGCTGACATTCTTTTTTCTGCAGCATTTTCTACCTTTACTTGTGAAATACTAATTGCACACTATGACAGCATTTACCTAGAAATTTATAAAGTGTATCTAAACCCAAGAAACAAAAAGTAATATACTGCAGATTACCAGTTCTTAGATGTGGTGGCTGCTGTGGTTTCCTTTTTTCAGACCGTTTCCTGCATTTTCCCTGGTGATCCTGCCAGTAGCACACGTTCTGCCTTAGAGTGACAACTCTTATCATTTACTGTGTTCCCGGCTATCATTCTTATCAGTTACATTCTGTCCAGTTATCTCTGTGGACTAAAGAACACCCCCCCCCCCCCCCATGTTATGAAAAAAGGAGAGTGTGTGTTCTGGGATTAAAAATCCCATTTCAGTCTTTGCAGATGACACCAAGCTGTGCCGTGGAATAACGTCCTTACAGAATGTCTTCAACTTACAAGCCGGCCTCAATGCTCTGTTTAATTGGGCAACTATGTGGCAAATGAGGTTTAATGTTGATAAATGTAAGGTTCTGCACTTGAGGGCTAAGAAAATGCATGCATCATACATGCTAGGGGGGGGTACAACTGGGGGAATCAATGGTGGAGAAGGATCTGGGGGTTCTGGTAGATCACAAGCTTAATAATGGCTTAATAATGACATGCAATGCCAAGCTGCGGTTTCTAAAGCGAGCAAAATCCTCTCTTGTATTAAAAGAGGTATAGACTCCAGAGAGAGAGATATCATATTACCCTGGTACAAATCATTAGTAAGACCTCATCTGGAATATGCAGTTCAGTTTTGGGCACCAATTCACAAAAAGAACATTGGGGAACTGGAGAAAGTACAGAGAAGGGCAACTAAACTGATAAGAGGCATGGAGGAGCTCAGCTATGAGGAAAGATTAGAGGAACTGAATTTATTCTCTCTTGAGAAGAGGAGATTAAGGGGGGATATGATCAACATGTATAAATACACCAGTGGTTCATATATTGAACTCTGTGTAGAACTATTCACCCTGAGGTCATCACAGAGGACAAGGGGGCACTCTTTACGTCTAGAGGAAAAGAAGTGTAATCTTCAAACATGGAAAGGTTTCTTCACAGTAAGAGCTGTGAAAATGTGGAATAGACTCCCTCAAGGGTTGTTTCTGGCCAGCTCAGTGGATTGCTTTAAAAATGGCCTGGATTCTTTCTTAGATACACAGAATATAACTGGATACTAACATTTATAGGTAAAGTTGATCCAGGGAATATCCAATTGCCTCTCGGGGGATCAGGAAGGAATTTTTTCCCTGCAGGAGCAAATTGGATCATGCTTTGCTGGGTTTCTTTGCCTTCCACTGGATCAACTGTGGGTGTAGGATTAAAACTTTTTTTTTAATGGTTGAACTGAATGGACTTTTGTCTTTTTTCAGCCAGACTATATTCTGTAGTTCTGTTCTAGGGTGACAGAACTGCTCCTTTTTAGACACAGTACAGTAAGATACAATACGATGGGCACTGTATCTAAAAAAGGAGCAATTTGTCACTCTAGGACATAATTACAGAACACACCACCTTTCCTTTCTTCCACAACATATGGGGACATGTAACTGATAAGAATGCAGCACAGGAAGCTATTAGATTGCAAAATTTCTCTGAAGATAAGCAGGTATTTTTTACACTTATGAAATTGATAGGAAAATATTTTAAAGGTATATTTAACAGACCAAAAGGAAGCAAAAATGTGGAGTTCATTGTTAGGATTAACATACACTTAAAAAGTCAAAAAAGGGAGACAGACACAGAGTGTTATACTGTATATAGGAAGGATCTTCATGGCCGGATAACTAGGTATTATTTTAATGAAAATGCAAAGTTAACCATATTGAAAAATTATATTACATTAACATGTTAAATTTTCAATAGGCAAAACTGCTACCCAAATAGTCTATTCATGCTTATGGCTACAAATTTTGAACTCCTTTAAATATCTCAAAGCAATATTGCAACCACCCTTTCAATCCTATATTTCCAACAATATCCAACCTTTGATCTCCTTATTACAACAAATACTAAGCAGTGGATGAATTTCTCTCTAGATCTAATGGGTAGGGTCAATGTGATGCAGTTGATCTTGTTACCTAAACTGTTAATTATCCTAGCTAATACCCATTGCAAAATACCTATTCACAATGTTTTAAAAACTGATGCTCTCTGCTATACTTCTGCTTCTGCTCTACTTCTGCTTCTCTGGCAGAGGGAAAACCCTAGGATTGCTTTGGAAATACCAACTATCACCCACACACATGGCGGGATTAGCCTTCTCAGAATTCCATGCCTACCATCTAGTTGTGTGATTTGTCCATATCCATGACTGGCTCAATCCAATGACTGCCAATGTCTGCACCTTCTGCCATAGTATCCTCCTATGAGTCCCTACATAACAGAGTGTAGATGTTTAATACTCTCTTTCCCCAAAACTACTATGCCAGTCACTTACCTCTGTATATTTCTGTACATGCTAAAATGTTTTTTTGGGTAACAATGGTTGAGCCAATCCTACAGCCCTCTGTGATCAAACTACTCTTTACAATAACTCCTGTTTATCCCAGATGCACAAAGATGGTCCTTACGCAGCATAATATTTCTGCATCATTTATATTCCCCACAAGAATTTAAGTAATTCTCCCAACTACAGGAAGAATTCAAACTACCCCCCGCCCCAATTATTATTTCCCTATCAACTCCGCCACACAACCCACATACTATTGGGAACTTATAGCAACCCTAAAATCACCACCCCCTTTGAACAACTCTTGAAAAGACCAGATACCACCAAAATAGTCTTTACTTACTACTCTACCCTTACTAACACCTCTACAGCCAGATATCAACAGGCTCAGCTAAAGTCGTTGCCTGCCTTCCAGATTACAGAAATTGGAGGATACATACAATAATTCAGTGCTCACTTCTAGGGATAGAGTGACACAACTTAAGTGGTTCCACTGTAGCCACTTTTAATGCCAGACTGCATAAAATGGGTCTTTTTTCTCCACGGTATGTTTTCAGGGACATGGAGATACCACTGTTTCTGGACCCATCAAAATATCCAAAACGTCTAGATAAAGGTCAATGATTTAATCTTCTCATCCCAGGGAATTCCCAATATTTCCCATCCCAAAAATTGCTTACTAGGTATTGTTGGAGACAAAATTCTAAATAAGTGTTATTACAGTCATGGCCAAAAATATCGGCACCCCTGATTTCTGTCAGATAATACACCACTTAGCCCAGAAAATTGTTTTAAATGTTTAGGCATTCGCATGTTTATTCCTTTTGTTTGTATTGGTATGACACAAAAAAGTGGAGAAACAAAAAGCCAAATCTGGCACATTCCACGCAAAACCCCAAAAATGGACTGGACAAAATTATTGGCACCTTCTTATGTAAGAAATACAGTAATTGCATTCCAAGCTTTTTGTGATGTTCCTGTAATTTGCAACTAAACTCACCTGTATCAATTAACAGACATTAATGTTCCTGTGTCCACTGTGCGCATCATTGTCAAGAAGATTACTGCACATGGTACAGTATAACCATACATTATGTAATTTTCTTTCCTTCAACCCATGGAAGAAAATTACTTGATTCCCGCATCAACACAGTCAGCGTTGCTAAGGGTTATCCCTCTCACAGTGCTATTGTGTTCTGATGGCGAGGAGTGTGAGGAACCTTCCCCACCGGCAGAATACTATAATCACTGCAGAATACTATGATCATTACAGCCACCAGCACTAATCGCATGAAAAAAACCTTGACAGCCTGGTTGTACTGAAGTCAATTGATTATCATACTTAGACTGACTTCAGTACAACCATCCTGCCCATAGATGGATCACAATTTGTCTGATTTCTGCTGAACAGGACAAATTTTAATTCATCTATGGCCGGCTTAACATGGAAAGGATTCTCTCCCCCTTCTATTGAAATTTGGAAAAATTGATCAATGGCAATCTATCACTGTACCTACTCATTGGCAAAAGTCAGCAGAAAGGCACAAGTCTTTGATAAAATATTGGGAAGGTGGGTTATATCCACCAGCACACTTTGTTCTTGGGATCCAGGGTCCTAATCAGCTCCTTTTAAGCTACTGATTTTTGAATGATTGCTATTTTGACTGTTCTTGTTTTTCTGTATATGCCCTGAGATACTGTATCTATAGTTACTTAATGCAGTGAGAAATGAGAGACTGCTACAATTGTTGTGTATGTTTTTGTACTTTGCACATGCTTTACTGACAAAATCGATAAAACATATCTTTAAAAAAAAACATAAAGTTTATATGAGATTTTAGTGATTGAGTTTTTATACTTTAACAGTGTGCGTAGATGCATATCATCCCCACACTTTATTATTTCCTATATCATATGTACACAGATGCAACATAAAGCATATATAGATATAGCTGAAAAGCAATTTTGGCAACAATGTCACTACCTTAAATAGTGTTTTAACTGAATGGTGGAAATATTAAGCTCACTATTTGTATAATGTGAAAGTTTTGGCTCACGGAACTCCTACATCTTTCCAAATAAGACTTACATTCATGCCATCTGCAAATATTTTTTCCCCTCATTTAAATCTATGGAAAAAAATATTCATTTGCAGTATCGCTGCTGCTCCATCAATTTGTACTATTATCATAATTTGCTCCTTTAATAAGACTATTGGTCTAGTCACTTATCCAATTTAACTTAGACTTCTTTGGTTGCCAACAAAATCAAACCTTTCAAATGAAGGGTTATTTTTACGGAGATTCATTGAAAGCCATTCTGATTTTCAGGACAAAATCTGTTTTCCTGTCATTAGTTACTTAAATTGCGGTCATCTGTTTTAGCCGTTTAAAACTAGGAAGAACAAAAATATAAAGAAAGGTTCTATTCACTAACCTCGAAAAGTAAAATATAGGGAAGAGATTTCATTAGCATCAAGTCTTTTAGTGTTTTGGGTTCCAAACATAGTTAAAAAGTTATTGTCTCAAGAATTTCATCCCACAATTATTGTAGTCAGAGTTTCCTTAGATAAAACATAAATATATATATATATATATATATATATATATATATATATATATTTATAGAGAAAGAGCATAAAAAAAAAGAAAAGAAAATTCTTACACTTGGCAGAACGCCTAAACTCAGAAAGAAAGTTATTTTATTTAAAAATAAAAATAAGAATGGGAATGAAATTGAGTGTCATGATATTACTAAGAATGAACAGGGAGTAACTATTATTTACCATACTGGTGTGATCTGCCATGTAAGAAAACTAGAATTAGAGAATGACCCTTTTCCCACCAGATGCCCTCTGTTAGGTCTCAACATAGACTGCAATGTCTGTAGCTTCTACCAGTCATGACCTTGTGCTTCAGTTACAACATAATATTACATGCTGAAGAAACCTTGTTTGCCCCATTTTATTTGGTATTGCTTATAAAAGGTTCCACAACAGGGATAAGGTTGGAAATTGCTGCAGTGTAGGGTTCACAGCAAACTTTACCTGTTCAAAATCCACTGAACAGCGAACAAAATGGCCAGATATGTCATGTTCTCCCACACGAACCTCTGACTGCTATTGCATCCATAAGTCATTCATTTATTGGTAGTATTACTACCTCCACTAAATGACAACTTTCTGCTCTGCAGACAGCAGGCATGTTTGATTTCTAGGATGTAAAAGGCTGCACAGCATCATTAGTTTCTTGGACACTGGTGGCCAACTGTGTAAGCAGGGGCGTATTTACCACAAGGCAAACAAGGCTTTTGCCTTTGGAGGCATTTTTCAGGGGGGCAACGGCACCCTGTGAAAGAAGGAACACACACAAGGATGGGGACAGAACGCAGTGAGGCACTGCATGAGCTCCACTCTGCCACATGAGATTGGAAAGAGGCTGCAGGCTGCTGGAGGGTGGCAGAGCTTGACTGTCATTCCTAGGGATGTCCAGATAAGTGGCTGAGCTCCCCCAAGGCTTTCCTGGTTATGGCTCTGGCAATCTCTGGCTGTGAAGATTAGTGCTGTAAGAACTAACTTTCTCTCTCTCTCGTTGGGGTGGGGGGTGCATGGGGAGGTGGGGTTCTCACAGTTTATGCATTGCCTAGGGCACCTAAATACATCACTGTTGTGTCATAGAAACCAAGATAGCTGTATAGTCTGTCCGTTTGCACCATAGCAAAGGACAATGTCAAAGCATAGTTCTCCCCTCCTATATCCATACAAGACCCTTATTCCTGCATGCAGCATGCAAGCAGCAAGCGTGTGCCCCCCCTCCATCCACCTGAACCAATTCAGGCCACAAGCCGTCAAGATCAGGAGGGTATCTTGGGGCCCTTCCTGACAAAGTTTTTTTTTCCCTTGACACTTTGACAAGGACCTCTAACCCACATCCCTGACCTAGGAGTTATGGGGGTTTGCAGGGGAAAGGGGTTATCAGAATTTGAAAGCCCACTTTAAAATAAAAAGGTTCCCAGATATTTGGTTCTCCTTACATAAATAAGGGGTACATAGTACCCATGGTCACTTATTCACAACAAAATTAAGAAGTAAATAAATATTCAAAACATTTAAAGCCCTTTATTAATATTAATAAATGAAAAAAATCCCATGGTGCAAAACCATTTTTAATCATGTCGTTCGGAAACACAGATAAATGTCAGTTACAATGAACAAAGCAGGCTGAAACAAAACATGCCATCCATCAAGACCATGCCCTACTGACGGACTTTTACTGCAAATGACAGCTGACCCGACAGCTGATTGTAAATAAAGAGGCATCATTTACCAAGTAAAACCATGGCCATGATCATATTTTGTCCATGAAGTCACCCAGGATCCCTTTGATTACATTCACCTGCCTGGACAAAAATATCCTTTGTTCATCAGCAGCTCATCACCTTGGTAGTCAATGCTTTTTGTTTCTGGCCAGTCAGGAAGCATGCTCAGTTAAACCTATGGTATAGATTTTGGAGGGGACCTGGCTTTTTTTGTTTTTTTGCATGGGCCACCCCTTACAATTTATACCGAAGAGTCTGTTATTGACTTTGAAGGGTCTGCATGACATTTGTTTTTGTTTCTGGTATGAAAAGTTTCTGGTATGAAAATTTAGGGATAAAATAAGATTTCAAGACTATCCTTGATTTAGACATATTTTATGTTAAGATCAATGACATTAGGGAAGTCACCCTGGGGCTCCATCAAAATTTTGCTATCACACTCCATGATCTGTACCTTATGTGCACAGCAGTCAGTGCAGAGAAATCTACATATTGAGAATGCCTGTTGCTAATTCACCATGCCGGTGCAGAGAGGGGACCGTATTGTGTTCTAGTCTGTACGGCAATTTATATATTGATGATAATTAATTGCAAATAGTACAGGCTAATTGTTATTTAGACTGTAAAACAATATAAAAATGTGTTACAGTTGTTTGTGATTCATTAAGAAATAGCAATATTACAACTATAGACAATTCAATGGACATAACATGAGAAAAGTGTTTGTTGATTTTAGATAAAAGTCCTGTGGTAGTAATTGGTCAGCTTAGTTCTTAGAAATTATAGTGGCATCAAACTTACTAATGAACTTCTATCAGTTTTATCTGCACAATCAGTGGAATAAACAGACAACAGAAACTTCTATTCGTTTTTATTTTTTATTTTTTTTATTCTGTTTTTATGTTTTCAGAAACAGTTACTGGAAATTTTCCAAACAGCAATTTTAGGGAAAGTATGTATAAAATGCAATGTAAAACACACAATAAGAATGTTATCTTGATTTGTAGCAAGCTATGTTTTAGAAGGCCAAAATATATCCAAAGCTCGCACTATAACAGTAATACAACAAAAACGAATAGCGCATGAGTTGTCACCACTACAATGACAAGATAATTAATTATGGCGATGAATATTCTCTGCATACTCCCTGGAAAGATACAATAAGCCCCCAACCCCAAACCTTTTAAGGGAGTACATGGCAGTGTAGAATGATTATAATTGATGCTATTGACAGGGCCATCTTTAGTATTGATTGGACTCTGGGCAAATATTTTCTTGGGCCCCCCAAATGATATTTTGCTCTCCACCTACTCTGAAACATAAAATAAATAGCAGCTAAAGTCAAAATCAGTTTACTGCAGCAGATCAGGCAGCAATTGCAATTGATTGCTGGAGGTTACAGCACACATTACGGCTCACTGATTAGTTGCTAGAGGTTACAGCACATGATTTCTGCTTGCTGATTGGTTGCTAGAGGTTACTGCACATCATTACTTCTCACTGATTGGTTATTAGAGGTTTATGCACATCGTTACAGCTCACTGATTGGTTGCAAGAGGTTACTGCATATCATTATTGGTCACTGGTTAGTTGCTAGAGGTTACTGCACATTATTAACACTCACTGATTGACTTTTAGAGGTTACTGCACACCATTATGGCTCACCCATTGGTTGCTAGAGGTTACTGCATATCCTTACCATATCCTTACCACTCACTGATTGGTTGCTAGAGGTTACAGCATTTAATTACATCTCACTGAATAGTTGCTGAAGGTTACAGCACATCATTTCCTCACTGCCTGTACACCATGGACTGAGGAGGTTAGGGGACCCACCAATGTAAGGGGGAATTTACACTGACCAACAGCAGAGGTGTTGGTGGCTGGAACGGGGGGGGGGGGGCATAATATAGATATGATTGCCACATATTGCTACTATTTACATATGAATGCCACACTGCCACCGCTATTTACGTATGAATGCCACATTTCTGCCACTATTTACATGTGAATTCCATCATTATTTACATGTGGATGTTGACACAGTCTGCACATGTGAGTCATCTGTATATGGCAATAGGACAGAGCTGGGCAGCATAAGTGACAGCACTTCATATTGAGATATCAGGCACAGCCTGAGACAAAGGCTTCCAGGGACAAGGGAAAACCAGTACAGTTGGCAACTATGGACAGCTGCTCTGGGCCCCACAACAATAACTGGGCCAAGGGAAGCTGCCCCTTTTGCCCCTCTTTAAAGACGGCCCTGGCTATTCAGACTTGCCCTGAAAGTCTTAATTTGATTATTACAGGGAATTTCCAATGTTTACTATGAATATGTTGGTACATCAGACCCTATAAATAGTCTCAACAAAATGAGGAATTATACTTTAGCAGAACTGTGGACAGGCTAGGCACATTTAAATATTCACATATTCTTAATAAGCAGTAAATATGTTTTAAAATAAACCCTCACTGACCTCTCTAGTTACAGCCACTGGGAAGCAATTCATTCTCAAATCTTGGAAGCGAAGCAGTGAAGTGGTTCAGATCTGGTCCCAGCACTGTGCTTTCTCATCTTCCTGTACACCTCTTCTGTGTATATTAGAGATTAGAAGGCTGGCAGCCTGCCTATTCACCAATGAAAACATAGAACTGAGTTACAGAGTAATTAAAATTAAAAAGCTTCTGCTGCAAACTTTGAGGATGACGTTTTTTACTGCTTGTTAATGTAAATATTAAAATTTTCACTGCCTGGCCACAGTTCTACTTAAAGATTAGATAATCAGCTGTACAGAAGTAGCAACTAGTGGGTTAAAGCATGGCGTGTAGTGGGGGACATAGGCATCCTTTAGACTTGGAAGTGCCAGACACTATAGATCAGGAGTGTACTGACCATTTGGAAACTCGGGCACTGCCCGAGAGCCCAGGGTCAGTAGGGGGCCCCATGAGATGCCCCTGGTACCGTTTTCATAGATTTTTTTTGAGTTTGGGCAAGGACACAGGGGCCCCATGATCCCCTATTGAGGGCCCAGGGTCAGTAGGGGGCCCCATGAGATGCCCCTGGTACCTTTTTCATAGGTTTTTTTGAGTTTGGGCAAGGAAACAGGGGCCCCATGATCCCCATGAGTTGTCAGTCCGCCCCTGTCAATCACAGTTCACCAGGAAGAGAATCAGAGCTGTTATGAATCAGACTGATTCATACTAGCTTTTCTAACATTGTGATCATGCAATTGTATAGCAATCACATGATCACTGGGTCCCGTTCACCGGGATCTACATTCTGATGTGTGTGCACATGGGGGGGAGCACTGTGCGCCCACTCAACCCGTACATCACTTTGCCTGTAGTTGCCACCCATCCGCAGTACATTACAGGCGGGCGGGTGGCAAGTGGTTAATGAATATTTAGAAGCTTATTATCACATATTACTGGAGTACAAGTTTGTGTCACTTGGGTGAAGTGCCATTTAAATTTTGCATCACTGGGGGCCCCATGAGTTGTCAGTCCGCCCCTGCTATAGATACTTTGGCTGGCCTAACTCTGAAAGAGAGCAAAGATCAGACTTAACAGTAGCAAGACAAGTATTATTGCTCTACTTTTACAAAGGGTCCTTTTTTATTATTTATATTAGAGACCCTTCCAATCTATCTATCTATCTATCTATCTATCTATCTATCTATCTATCTATCTATCTATCTTCAGTCTTGTATTTTAAAATACAAATGCCAGTGCTATTGATATCACTCATATAAGGTGTTATTTTTGGCTCAGTGGCCTTTTGAAGCAGAAGTAATTTGGGGACAACAGTTAGAGCAAGTTAATAAATAACTCCTTTGTTCCTTCAAATATATTACCCATAAGAAGCTATGAAATCATAGATTTGCACGGATGGAAGCAAAATATTGGCTTCACTATGAGCATGAAGCGAGCCATCTGACTCACTTCATTCCTGTCTTTTTAAATTATTTTCTAACTAGATCAATTAGATTGTTTGATTGTTGCCAAATCTCCCTTATCCTCTGCTGAAGTCATGTTTACTACATTTCAGTGCCATTAAAAATAACAATTGGGCAGGCCAAACACAATAGAGGCATTGAAGAAGTGTAGCCGTGTTCAAACTAAGGAAATATTTGTGTTCTTAGCAGCTAATAGGTATAATATTGCTGGAGATATGGTAATGCAGAACATCCCTCTGTAGACTCCTGTTAGAATGCAACAAAGCCTGGCTTGTCAGCCACTTCGGAATCAGATGTTAATGGTATTTCATGCTTTTGTTGAGTCTGTATACTCCAGCTACTGCACCTAAAAGGGAAATGACTTCCATACCAGCTCTCACGAGCCAAAACATTTTAGATTTGGGATCACTGGATGAGATCCATATTTATACTCCAAAGAGAAGTGTAAAAGAAGATTTCAAGACATCGCGAGCGAGGTAGCCAACTTCTATGTGAACACTGAGGCATAAGAGCTTTCTGTAGCTTAACAATAGAAAATATAAATTTAATGAAGGCAATATGCACATAGTTGGTTCTGAAAATGTATAAGTGGTGTGTTCAAGACAAAATACAATGTAAGGTCATTCTATGTTTCCTGAAAGATGTATGTGTTAGCTCAGGAAACCTGTGCTAGTTTCTTCTCAATATCCTCTTGCAATATTTTCTAAATAGAGTTTTCTTGTGATGTGATTTTTATAACTTTTTGTTATATGGAAAGGATTTTTAGGTTTGGAACATGATACTGGTGAAATACCAATATGCAGCCTAATACTATCTTACTGCAACTAGGTGAAAAGCCTTCTCCAAGATCTTCCAATAAACATAGCAGCCATAGTTCAGTTGTTGATAAATGCAGCAGGTCATCCCACCAGTGGCTTCTTACTAAGCACATCAAAGTTCTAGTTTTAGCATATAATAAACACTAATAATGAGCAGTTGGTATATGTTGTCTTTTGTTTAGCCACCAGCATATACTGTAGAAGGTTTTTGTTTAGATTATAAATCAGCACCAGGGGCGGACTGACAACTCATAGGGCCCCGGGCAATAGGGATCATGGGGCCCCTGTGTCCTTGCCCAAACTCAAAAAAGCCTATGAAAAAGGTATCAGGGGCATCTCATGGGGCCCCCTACTGACCCCAGGCCCTCGGTTTTCAAATGGTCAGTCCACCCCTGATCAGCACCCAGGATATCAATAGCACTATTCAAGCATAATGGGTTGGACATGCAACCCCCACACACAAACACACACACACACACACACACACACACACACACACACACACACACACACACACACCATGCATGTCCACACCTTTCAGAGTATATGTATAATTCACTTTATTTTACAGAAGAGAGGTATATTATATGTGCTTTGTATTCACAGAGATGCTTCTTGACCTCCAAAAAACTTAATATGCTGGACACAGATATACTGTAGCCCTATTTCAATTTGTCTTAAGGTCTCCAATAATAATTTAAAAAAATCATAATCAAAGAGTGCACAACTTAATAAGTGCATAATTCAGAACAAATAAATAGATGTAACACATTGCACTGTTACTGTTTGCAGGATATTGATTGACCACAATATGGCGGTGTTTCACTGTTTAGCTATTAAAGATGAGTATAGCAAAGCATTGTTGAAGTTGTGAACTTGTAAGCTGGAGGCAGAGCTGTGATGCCCAGGCAGACTGAAAGCAAACTACATTTCCCAGAGGAGCTGGTGAATGGGCAGGAACCTAAAAAATCTAAAGCCTCAGAAGTTCCAGTGGGAAGGAGAGAAACTGTGTGAGGGTGAGGATGTGTGCTCGGCACTGTCACAGGACTTAGAGGGCCCAGGCCAGATCAGGTCACATTGGAGAGCCAGACGGAAGGAATAGAGATTGCTGGTGTTGCTGACAAGCAGGAGAGTCGACCCTGCAGGCAGACAGATTGTGGAATGATGACCTGTATCACTTCATTCTCAGAGGGACCAAGAGGACAAAGGGGCCCCCCAACCAAGAGACCATTCTTCACTCTGCTAAGACTACAGACTTGGTGAGAATGATCCACAACCCAAATTGTCTCCAGTTACCAGTTATCCGACTGTTTTTTTTTAGTTACTTTAGAGCAGTACAGTTTGCATCACAGTCTGCCACTTGAAATACAGACTTCCTAGCCCAAATCAGTACTGCGGCCTAAAGCTTTAGTGTTTCCCCTCCCCATTGCTCTGAATGCAAGAATCCTTCTGCAGCACATATGTCTTGGGATACAGTAACACTGTTAATTCCTCAACTTCAATATATTATGGCTGTAAAGGAACTTGCTTCATCAAGTCAATTCCCTAATTATTGGAATACAAATTCTTCCAAAGTCTGCTCCTGTGCCGTCCTTATATCTTATATATATCAATTTGTGGTTTCACCAAGGGCGGACTGACAACTCATGGGGCCCTGGGCAATAGGGGATCATGGGGCCCCTGTGTCCTTGCCCAAACTCAAAAAAGCCTATGAAAAAGGTACCAGGGGCATCTCATGGGGCCCCCTACTGACCCTGGGCCCTCGGGCAGTGCCCGAGCTTCCAAATGGTCAGTCCACCCCTGGGCTTCACTTACTCCCACAAAGGGATCCTTTTTTATTTCCGCTTACATCCGTTAAGGGAAAATTCCCTTGTACTGGGCATTTTCTCCTTCAGGAAATCTTGCTCTCAAATAAAAAGGACCTCAACCTTAATGTGCACCAACTAGGGCCCCAACAGGCATTAAGAAGAGCTGTTTTTATATTCAGGGGTGGAACTAAAGGGGACATTACTATCTATATATCCATCTTTAGAGTTAAACCCTGTCCCCAGTCTCTCAGAACCCAAAAGTGAGTTAGTCCAAATTCTTGATAGCCTACTTCCTCTCATTTAAACGCTGGTCCTGCAGGACAATTTGGGTTTTTCTAAAGTGGTACTGTGCTTAATCATTTGGCTGAGCCTTTCAGAGTGTCAAACTTTTGTGCATGCTTACTGTTATCTCTTTTGTGCTTGTACTATTTTTTTTTACTTTGATCTCAATACAATCAGAATATTGGTTCACCTTAAACTGTATGATTACTTTGTGTTTCAGAGCCAGCGGATTCTCCTGGTCAGAACTCTTATGGAGGTGTGAGCAGGGGTTGTGCGTCCAAATCAGGCTCAGAGCAGTCAGGGAACCCAAAAATTCTCAGTGCCTCTTAAGTGCAATCAGAGTAAACTAACAAACAGTGTATGTGTGTGTGTGAGAGTGTGTGCTTAAATGTAAAAAAAAAAAAATGTTTGACACATGGGGAAGGCGCCATTTTGATTTTCTGTTCATTTGAGCACATGCACACTCACTGTTTGTTGCGCACTCTTTTATTATGATTTTTTAAATGTTATTATAGATTAGGGTTATATAGGTCCTGGATTAGAGAAGACACAACTTGTCAATATTTTTTATGGGGGTGGGCCACTTAGGCTGCTAGTCTGGTGGGATGCTTTGTTGTGCAGCAGCTGACTCTATGCATGATTTTGAAGGCACCCTGAGTAAAATAAGGATGGTGGACCTTTTTTACCCCTGGTTATATGAAGTAAGAATTCCCTGTTGGGAATGGGGCTTTTTGTCATGCAGCACTTTAATAAGATCTGGTTTTTTTATTGGATATGTATGCAGGTTATGGACACGAGTGACATCTGTGTCCAGCATATTTTTTTTTTGGAGGCCAAGGTGCATTTCTATGAGTACAAAGCACATGTACATACACCTCTGCTCATTACAACAAAGTGAATTATACATATACTCTGAAAGGTGTGAATATGCATAGAGGGAAGCATGTCAAACCTATTATGCTTTAACCTCCCTAGTGGTATGATTATGTCAATATTTCTGTGCTCAAAGCGGTACATTTTTTTGCATGGAAATATGTTGTTTTTTATTGCAGGCCTGTAATTCTTAGGAATAACTCACTGAAATCTGTCCGAACAAGAGTCTAGTAAACATCCCGTGTATTATAAAATTTGAAACAAGAAATCATAAATTATAATATAATAAATAATCATAAAAATATTAATACAATATTAATCAATGTAATTCAATAATATAATCAAACCAAAAACACTGAAATTTGAAATATAGCGCCAAGTTTGCACATCACTGAGCAAAGTCGCAAAATCGTTTTTAGTGTCTGATGACGAATTTCCCCACGAATCATTAGCACTCAATTCTGCAAGTGGTTCTGATTTACTATCGCTGTTCTCTAGCTGGTCTAAAACCGTTTTGACCTAAAGGGACGCTTTTTGGATGCCATGGACGTTTCTCAGTTTCCAGGCAGAAAGAATGGTAAAAATGCAGGCAGGGCACAGGACAAAGCACTCAGGACAAAATGTATGTGAAATGGTTTGATACAGTAATGTTTTACTATGTGATTTTAGAGTATTTTGTGAATGTCACTTTTTAAAATTTTAAAATTACCCGCCGGTGCAGGCCCCCGTATGTCCCGTGCATCCCGACACTTGCAGGGACCGGAACCCGGAAAACGGATGCTGGCATCGGCCGGAGGAGATGGCCGGCGACGCTGAAGGATGGACATCGCGGGAGCGAAGGACAAGGTAAGTGAAACATGGAATCCCAGAGCAATGCTGCAGGGTAATCCTGAATGTAGCTCAGGGTTACTGCTTTTGGCACTGATAATTAATCCCGAGCTACACTTGGGAATACCGCCAGGGGGGTTAATAGTGATCCAGCATGGAGGTTGCCAGATTCTAGCACTTGGGGCATGCACCATGGGTTTCATTAATTATTTATTTCAGGTTCTTATATACAGTAGCAACATCAATTTACATATATTTTGCAAATTCCATCAGTCCCTGCCCTCGAGGAGCTTAATGTCCCTAACTCACATTCATGCATATATTTAGCCACCAGCATGATCTTTGGAGAGTGGGAGGAAATCCACACAGGCACAGGGAGAACATGCAAACTGCAGGCAGGTAGTGTTGTGGTTGGGATTTGAAGCAATGACCCTAGTGCTGCCAGGTGGAAGTGCCACTGTGCTGTCTGTATCATACTGGAAATCTAGGGTCTAGTGACACCCAGCCAACTTGCAAGTACTGATGATGCAAAGATCTCCCATCCAACAGTGTTTGCATAGTTCCAGCACCAATATCAGTTGATGGAACCAAAGCCAGTGAAATGGGACACAGAGCCAATGACATGGAACACACTGCTGGCCACCAATATAACAGGGCACTTTACCACTGACCTCAAACTCAAGGGTGCACTGACAGAGTCTATAGCAATAGCAAGGCTGCTGCCAAAGGTCTTAAGTCATGAAAAGCCTCATTCATGCTAGCCATGTACCAGCTTTCATGTTAGTAAAAGAACAATATGAGGCCCACAGTGAAGAGGGGGGAGGTTAACAAGGACTACAACAAGCTCAGATGACAGGATTGGAATGAGCATATCAGGGGTGGACTGACAACTCATGGGGCCCCCGGGCAATAGGGATCATGGGGCCCCTGTGTCCTTGCCCAAACTCAAAAAAGCCTATGAAAAAGGTACCAGGGGCATCTCATGGGGCCCCCTACTGACCCCGGGCCCTCGGGCAGTGCCCGAGTTTCCAAATGGTCAGTCCGCCCCTGGAGCATATACAGGTGAGGCTAGACAGCATGTTGTACACTGATCTTTTCAGTGACCCCAAAAGATTCCCCAGGTCTATCACAATCCTAGCAATGCCCCTGGATTCAATACATGCCCTTATCTGGAGCTCTGATCCTGTTTCTAAGTCTATGTTTCTTCTGCCTCCTAGCTTTCTTTAATTCTGCTCCCCTTTCTCTGAAACTCCTGTTTGCAAGCTTTTGGGGAACTACCATTCCCATAAATACATAACCTCCCAAAAAAATCCCACTTTCTAAATAATCACTGACAAAATCTCTGTGATCACTGTGGCAGATTACACTTTCATGGGACAACAACCTAGCATAAGCAGACTGATCACACTGAGACAAGGTAATGAAATAATTAACACATACTGTATAAATGGTATTCAACCACTATGTGTTTTAACAGAAACACGCACTCTTCACAGCATCTGTTGTAGCAATTCTGAACCTTCAGATATGTCTGTTACACATTCTGCCACTCCCAGGCAGGAATGTAACAGCAACAGTTGCCCTCACAGAGGCAACATTTCTGTAACTTTTGATTTATAGCATTTAGAGATTTAGCTTACTGATTTTTAAATACAATTTTAATGAAAATAAATTATGCAGAATTAATCTAACCAATCAAAAAGTCTAAGCCTCTAGGGGGTGTGCTAAAGGGGTGCTGAAGTGGTTTATTATTATTCAGCAGACACTCCTTCAGCCGATTTTTCTTTACATATCAGTATTTCCATCTGAGCAAGTTTTACAGCCCCACAGCCAGAATACCATTGAACAGAATGCAATTATGCTTTGATAGACACTAAATATAATGTGGATCATACTGTATGCATGTTTTCCTTAGACATATTGGGGTTTATTTACTAAAGCTGGAGAGTCCAAAATCAGACTCCCTTCTGCATAGAAACCAATCAGCTTCCAGGTTTCATTGCCAAAGCTTCATTGAACAAGCTGAGGTTAGAAGCTGATTGGTTTCTATGCAGAAGGGAGTCTGATTTTGGACTCTCCAGCTTTAGTAAATAAACCCCATTATGTTCCATCTGCTTTCTGCAGATGGGTGCAACAGTAACAGTAATATAGGTGTGTTTGGTGTCTGAATGTTATTTTCTTCTACGTTAGTTTAACTGCATGTTATGAATGTACAGTTGCAAGAAAAAGTATGTGAACCCCTTGGGATTACGTAGAGTTTTGCATGAATTGGGCATAAAATGTGCTCTGAACGTCATCTAAGTCACAACAATAGAAGAACACAGTCTGCTGAACATAATACTACACAAACATTAGATGTTGCCATGGTTTAATTGCACATAACATGTAAACATTCACAGTGCAGGGAGGAAAAAGTATGTGAACCTTTGGACTTAATAACTGGTTGACCCTCCTTTGGCAGCAATAACCTCAACCAAACGTTTCCTGTAGTTGCAGATCAGACCTGCACAAAGATCTGGAGTAATTTTGGACCACTCCTCTTCACAAAACTGTTTCAGTGCAGCAATATTCTTGGGATGTCTGGTGTGAATTGCTCTCTTAAGGTCATGCCACAGCATTTCAATCGGGTTGAGGTCAGGACTCTGACTGGGCCACTCCAGAAGGTGTATTTTGTGCCATTGCAGCCATTGTTTTGTTGAATTACTTGTATGCTTTGGGTCATTGTCCTGTTGCATCACCCATCCTCTTCGGAGCTTCACTTGGCGGACAGATGGTTGTACGTTTTCCTGCAAAATGTCTTGATAAACTCTGGAATTCATTTTCCCATCAATGACAACAATCCGTCCAGGCCCTGAGGCAGCAAAGCAGCCCCAAACCATGATGCTCCCTCCGCCATGTTTTACAGTGGGGATGAGGTTTTGATGTTGGTGTGCTGTGCCTTTTTTTCTCCACACATAGTGTTGTGTGTTCTTCCCAAACAACTCAATCTTGGTTTCATCTGTCCACAGTATATTCTGCCAGTAGTGCTGTGGAACATCCAGGTGCTCTTTTGCAAACTTCAAACGTGCTGCAATATTCTTTTTGGACAGCAATGGCTTCCTCCATGGTGTCCTCCCATGTACTCCATTCTTGTTTAATGTTTTCCTTATTGTAGATGTGTCAACAAAAATGTTAGCATGTGCCAGAGATTTCTGTAGGTCTTTAGCTGACACTCTGGGATTCTTCTTTACCTCATGCAGCATTCTGCGCTGTGCTCTTGCAGTCATTTTTACAGGACGACAACGCCTAGGGAGAGTAGCAACAGTGCTAAACTTTCTCCATTTGTAGACAGTCTGTCTTACCGTGGACACAGGAACATCAAGGCTTTTGGAGATACTTTTGTAACCCTTTCCAGCTTCATGCAAGTCAACAATTCTTGATCGTAGGTCTTCTGAGAGCTCTTTTCTGCTAGGCATGGTTCACATCAGACAGTGCTTCTTGAAACCAGTAAACCCAAAACAGGTGTGTGTTTTTTAAGGGCAGGACAGCTGTCAGCAACACATCCAATATCATCACACTGATTGGAGTCAAGGTTGGCTCACTCCTGACTCCAATTAGCTCTGGGAGAAGTCATTAAGCTAGGGCCTCACATACTTTTTCCTCCCTGCACTGTGAATGTTTACATGTTATGTGCAATTAAACCATGGCAATATCTAATGTTTGTGTAGTATTATGTTCAGCAGACTGTGTTCTTCTATTGTTGTGACTTAGATGACGTTCAGAGCACATTTTATGCACAATTCATGTAAAACTCCACGTAATCCCAAGGGGTTCATATACTTTTTCTTGCAACTGTAGCTCCATCATAGCAGGAATCATGGGTTATATACAGAGTTTGGTTCTAGCAGTCCAATCACAGATCAAAAACCAGACTCATAGATCTGTATTTCTTTACTAGACAGTTTCTATTTATTAGGCTTTCCAGACTCTGATAAGTACTGTTTATGTTACTGCTAGAAGTTTCTCTACTCTTGCCTGATATCTAACATTTGTGCTTCATGTCACTGTGTCTGAAGCTGAGCTGTGTTCTAGTATGGGGTCATATTAAATGTGACTCGCCATCTTTTGGCTTTCCAACCTAGACATAAGATTTAAATCTGACCCTTTCTTCCCACTGTCTTGCAATTTTTGGAAAAATTAGGATGCCACTGTGTTCAGTAACATTTCCTTATTCCCTCCTCACAGTTTGGGGCTCATTAGGTCTATCATCATAATCACCCCTAAATTAGAGTACAACTGCCTATATTCACAACAATGGTGCCATGATTTTCTCATGCAAGGTCTCCTTGTCTTGAGGAGCTCAAAATCAACAGTAATGACATTTCAATAATTTTTTCAACTGCTGCCCTCATTATTTCCCTTTGTTGTATATTCCTGGCTAGTAAGGCGCTATTGTTAAGGGAGAACTTGCAGTAATTTACATAGAATGCAGAGTAGAAATACTTATCAGTTATGAAAAGATCAGCATTGGGGTCAGGGCCTGTTCAGTACATACAGTTTTGTCTTGCATCTCTGCCCCTTTATTACATTGTTTGTGGCATACATGTACAGTATATTGCATTAGATCCTCTAGCATCAGTGATTTGGTAAATTAGGAAATGTTCCATACTCTGAATTATATCATGTCATTCTTTACACCATGCAGATGTCACAGGCTTTGTACAACCTGACACATTTTCTGTTTACTGTTAGTATTTTTCTTGTCAGAATAACTTTAACATTGATTTTTTGATCACATACTCACATTTTTCACCTAAAAATAATTTGTGCCCTGTGAATGGCATATAATGGGAATACCAAGTTTAATGTGTATCTAAACCCAAGAACACAAACGTAATATATTGTAGTTTAATGGACTTTAGATGTAGTGGGTGAATTAGTTTTATATGTTCAGGCTTTTCTTCTTTATTTTTACCTGGTGATACTGCGTGCAAAATACTCCCTCACTTATTGTACTTTATGTATACAGGAGCACTGTTGTCGCCCTAGGACAGGACTACAGACCATCTCCCCCTCTCCTCATCCCCAGGAGAGTTGTTTTTTTGTCTATTGGAAACAATATTAACTGATAATGGAACATCAGAAGCAGAGAAGGCAAGACGTTATTAGCTGACTTTCCACCGGTTTTTGGGTTTTTTTGCACTTATTGAATAGAGATAATAAAACACTTTAAAAGGTAAATTTAACGTTTAACAGACAGAAATGGAGCAAATAAGAGAAGTTTATTGCCAGGGTTTCCAAACACTTCAAAGTTTCTGTCTTGAAAGGCAGGATAAGTGATTTACAAATGTTTTACTTATTATAATTTACAGAATTTCCTGTATAATGATGTTAAAGTGGTGATAAAGTTGACATTTTAGCTAGCATTTCTCTACAGTGGAAATTCTTTATTAAAAAAAAGGTCTACACTTTTGTTTTCTCTATTTATATGGTGTGTTTTTTTATGTATTTGCAGTGGTTGAGTTTAGGGTCTATATACATTTTTAAGGTGCATTAACACATGTGCACTAATGCCTTATGTTGTGTATTAAGGGGTGTTGTATTAAAGTAGCCCATTGAATTTATTTGGTCTGCCTATGCAATCTAACATGCCAAAATTTAGGACTGCATAATCTTTGGCGGCAGCCATGCTTTGCATGGGGTACACACATGCAAAGTATGCTGTAACTATAAAACTGGTGATTCACCTGATCCACATTTGAAATCTGCAGAGACTTACACATCTCAGTTCATATAACTTTTAAAAAAAAATAAATGTGTAGCACTACCCCCTTAGGAGTCACTAGAGATTTGGGTCCACCTATAGTCTTGCACAGCCAGGCAAAAAGAGACATTTCCTTCCAGCCTTGCACTCCAGAAACAGTGAACAGTTCTTGAACCTGTTTCTGTGAATTTTTTTAAGGGATATGGTAATTTGGATGGGGGCAAGGGATACATGGGATTCCCAAGGAACTTTTGAACTGAGGACAACTTCCTGGAACTATGTACAAATGCTCTGAATGGTTTTCTTCTTTTAGACAGCTATCCAGCCTCTCCTGGTTTACCACCTTTGACCCCAGATGAAATCTCCTCTTCGCGCAACTGCCTGAGGGAATCCCTGGACAAGAGGACCCAGAATCTGCCTTCCTAAAATCAGCAGTCCTAGATGGGGCTAGTCAGGTTTCCCACCCAAATGTCCTTTCCCCTTATCTGGCCCAGGAGGTGTGGCATTACTCACTCAGTTTCTCCTGCAAGCATGTGGGTTGGTTGCTGCCTTCAGTTCTTATGCTGGGTTGGCTCCTTCCTTGCTTCCTAGGCTGTCCTCACTCAGGGGATGATGAGGCTGAGAGATTCTCCCTTCCAACTCCTCCTGCAGGTAGGCCCTCTCCTAGAACCTCTCCCAGACTCCACACTCCATCCTGCTCACTCTATCTTCCATCCAAACTCTACTGCTGGATGGCAATCCTGATCCCATGCCAAGCCTCCTGTTTGGTGATTGGTCAGAACCCCTTAAGAGTGTAGATCAGCTCCTCCTCATCACCACCAATAAATTATAGACACTTCTCCAAGTCTCTAGATCAGGGGTAGGTTTTTTCAAGAGGCTGATCTGTAGAGCCTCTCAGCCCTGACACAAATGTGACCCCTCTGGCTATTACACCAGGCTGCTATTCAGCCTCTAACTAAAAAATAAATAACTAGCTCCCCCTTGCTTTCCTACAAAGGTGCTACAAATATTTTGACATTTTTTTACTTATTGCCTGCTACTCTGTAAATTAAGGAAAGTGGAAACCTTCAGTGCACAGCGCAAACAAAATGCACACAACCAACTTGCAAAATAATAGACACTGGTTAATATTTCATTGCTCCCAATGAAAGAAAACTTATAAATTATACAATTAACTTTGTTCAGCCTTGTAGCAAAAGATTTATTAAGATCTACTGCATACAATCTTTGTTTCAAATAGCTCTCTGCATATTAAAGGTACACTACAGTCAAAGATGAAAATATTGTATTTAAACACACCCAGGGGGCACATTCTACCTCCTAAATGACTTTGATTTTCCCCACGGTATTAATATTGTACAGGCAGCAGCTAAATCCCACTGGAGCCACTACCTTCTTAACTGTGCTGAATCTCAGTTTGTAAAATACAGATCAATGTGTTCTCTGGTCCCAAAATCACCCACTCTCTAAGCCCATCATAGCCTCACCTACACACCATCTGAGAGAACTGTTTAATATCATAGAAGCATGGGACAAAAGGCTAAGCTACCACTAATAAGAGGTTTGAGGTGGCCTCTGCTTATATGTTCTATGAAATGTATGAAATCCACTTAAAGCAGAAATAAAGTCCACAATTACTCATTTCTTCTCCAATTTTGTGAGTTCCGCATACTATCTCACTGGTGCAGACATCTTCCACTGAGTTCAAAATCTTCAGCCATGGTGAGTATCCAGGCCGAGATGGCATACCTCTAACACATGGAAGTTAATTTATTCCAGCATCCAGCAGACACTGTAAAGAAGTTTGCGATAAGGAAGATAAGCATTCCCACAGGCACAAATAATGATCACCGTATAGTTTCTAATGTAGATGGGTTCTCAAAAATTGTGAAGCCTCTCAACCAGTTGCTATAAAGGGATATGGACCATGAATATATAGATGAAGACATTCCTTTAAAGATTATAAAGGGCCCAAGGGGTTCCAAAGAGAGTATTGAAGACAGATGGACTCCTGTCTGTGAACAGGCCTTTGAACAGCTCAAACACTACCTTACCCATACACCAGTTTTGGCATATGCTGATTTGACAAAGCCATATGTCCTTCATGTCGATGCTAGCAGAGAAGGTTTAGGAGGAGTCCTTTACCAAGAGCATGATAAGAAGCTAAGACCGGTGGCATTTATTAGCCGAAGCCTGTCTCCAACTGAGAAGAACTATCCAGCACACAAACTTTAATTCCTTGCTTTGAAATGGGCCGTAGTAGATAAACTGCATGACTACCTCTATGGAGCTGAGTTTGAAGTGCAAACTGACAATAATCCCTTAACTTAGATTCAAACAACTGCCAAGTTGGATGCCACAGGATATAGTTGGATGGCGGCTTTGTCCAGCTATAACTTCAGTTTAAAATATCAACCAGGGAAGCAGAATAGAGATGCTGATGGCCGATCAAGAAGACCTCATGAGCATCTGCATCCAGATGATGAGTGGGTGGAAATTCCAGCACCTGGAGTCCTGACCATGTGTCAGTATGTGAACTGTCATCAACAGAAGGGATGCTGGGCTAAGAATATGTGTCTTTCTGAAAGAAGTGTACCTCAGATATATTGTAACCTGGTAAAATTGCAAGCTTCTTCTTTACCAGCTCTAAATAGCCAAGATTTGATAAGAGATCAAGGAGAAGATCCCCTCTGTAGGTTGGCAGTAGAGGCTCTGAAAAAGAAAATAGTAGATGTTCTTCGTACAGATATCCACCCCTTATCAAGAATTTTGGCCAAACAATGGGACAGGTTGCAAATGAGATAAGGACTTGTATACAGAAAAGCACCTAGCAATTCTAATAGTGATAAATGGCAGATATACTTCCACAAAGGCACCAAGAGGTAGTACTTCAGTCATTACATGATGAGCATGGTCATTTGAGCTACAACAAAACTTTGGGACTTGTCAGAGATAGATTCTACTGGCCTTGCATGAAGCAAGATGTTGAAGACTACTGCCGATCATGTCTTTGTTGCCTTCAAAGAAAGACACTACCTGCTCGACTTGCCTCTTTGGGACAGATGGAAAGTTCTGGGCCTATGGAATTGGTGTGCATAGACTTTTTGTGCATTGAGCGAGATGAATCAGTAATGTGTTAGTGATAACCGACCATTAAACTAGATATGCTCAGTCTTTCCCTACTCGTGATCAGAGAGCTATCACTGTAGCAAAGACACTTGTTGAGAAGTTCAGCTGCAAAATAAGTGAAACAAAACTGAAAATTGTCACTGCAAAAAATGTGTATCACCACACTCTGTATACATAAGTGTACACCTTAAAAGATTGCTGGCTTGGGTTTAAGGTGTACACTTATGTATACAGAGTGTGGTGATACACATTTTTTGCAGTGACAATTTTTAGTTTTGTTTCACTTATTTTGCAGCTGACACTTTATGTGAGTGTCCTTTATTGATATATTTATTATTTGCATGTATATAGATACTCACCCATAGAGTATACACGAGTATAAAGATTTTGCATGTTGCACAGAGATTGGCACGTGTGTTTTATTATTTAAAAGGTATGACACTATGTTGAGTTTTTTTTCTTTTGAGGTTTATTGGCATCAGGATTTGCAAGTTTGAAGAAGAAAGAATTTAATGGTTTACATGTGTGGAGATTAATTTCAATAATTTAGACATTTTGGACACTATTTTGATATTTTGGACACTTTTTTTGTATGGTGGGATAGGTGGATATATTTATTATTTGGGAAAAAGAAAAGTTTTATATTTTTGTTCGTTTCTCAGTTGATGTCGCTTTTGGGGTTACTGCAGATGATACCCAGTTTTATCTCATACAGGCTATGTGGAGAGATTGAGAAGAGATCTCAGACAAGCTTATGAAAGTGCAAAGGTTTCTGACAGGAAAAGACACCACCAAAATATGAAACGCTATGACCAAAAGGCAAAGATTCATGATTTACAACCCAGAGATAGAGTCCTTCTCCAGAATCTAGGCCTCAATGGAAAGAATAAGTTGACTGATTGTTGGGGCTCTCAAATTTACATTATTTGTTCACAATTGCCCAATATTCCAGTCTACCAAGTCTGCCCTGAAAGGAAAAATGGACCTTTCAAAACTTGGCATCACAACAACATAATGATGTTGACAGAGTCAATGAGGCAGGTAACTCCTGAACTTCATTAAACCCAGCATAAGCCAAATTCCCCGCGCTCCAGAAGACTAAGATGTAGGGGAGATCCTTCATAAGTTACCTTGCTGCCTCCAATGTTCTTTGAAGAAGATGATGAAGATAATAATGAATGGGGTTTGGATACAATTTTCTTTGGAAATGGCAGTAATTCAAGGGGTTGGGATTTCAATGTGAGTGTTCCTGAGTTTGTTCCCTGCTCTCCTCATCCCTCAGTGGATACTCAAATGTTGAAGACTTACGTGCTCTGGAAATAGATCCTATTCTTTCAGAAACATCTATAGAGAATGATACAGGAGACTATATTAGCAAGGTTCCTGATTCTGGATCTACACAGCTCAGCACTGTGGACTCTGAGCAAGCACCAGAAGAACATTCATTGTCCATGCCTGAGACTGAAAGCGAGTTTCCCGGGTCTGTACGTTCTTCTACTCCAAGTTCTACAGTTGAAAAATTTAGAGCCAAAACCTCCCAGAGCAGTTAGGCCACCAAAGAGACTCACCTATGACACTTTGGGTCATAGCACACAAGAATCATAGACCACTGCTCATCACTCTGTTAAAGCACCTGACCCTTCAATTAACTATACAGCCCCCTATATACCTGGTGATACCTCATCCCAGACTCAGTCTTATGTTAAAGGAGATTGGTGGGAAGCTCCCCTGCCTGAATGTTGTGTTCAAAGGTGTCACAAAATAAGCCTGCTACCACCCTCCAGACAGGGTAAACTTGTGAAACTGTAGTGTGTTTTACTGTAATGTTATGTACAGTTCAGTTAAAAGCTGTGTGATAATATTTTATATTTGGAGGACCAAAGATTCTTTGGTGGGGGAGAGTGTAGCAGAGTGCTAGTTGCTTTAAATCTTAAACAGCAGCTGCAAGGCATTTTTATTCCTCTTTTCTCTCTTTGTTAGTGAAAGACAGGAAAAAAAACAGGACTGTGCTCTGATTGGCTCTTGATACAGCTGAGAAAGATCCACCCATAGAAGCATTGCTGTAGCTGAACTTAAGATTGGCTGTTGAGGGAGTAGGAGAAGAAGAAGGGGGCTAAGAAAAACACACATGGGGAAGTGGACATTTTGGGTTGGGACCGCATGGAACACGGGCTGCTTGTGTAAAGCTGGAAAGGTCTCACTCTCTGTGCTGCAGGAACCCATAAACTGGGCTGGGTGTGTGTACCAAGAGGACTGTTGCAGAAGGGCAGTGTGAAAATCAAGATTTGTGCTGCCTGACACTCAGGATTACAGCCACTCAAGTGCATGTGTCTCTCAAAGTTTGGAGCTTCTGTAGGAAAAAGAGAGAGAGAGATAGAAATAGGATTTCTACTACTGTTAATGCTATCCAGAGGACAGTCCAGAAACAGTGAGTACTCTTTGATGAAAGGGGGTTTTGATATTGCTGCATTTGCTGTTCATCTCTGGAGAATGGTTATGAGAAAGCCTGCTCTCTAATCCTCAGAGTAACATAGATCTTGAAAAGCTCAAACTGCTTAGAATTAGCTATTTGTCAGGGCTCCCGGGTATGACCAGAGGTATGTGACTGACGCAGGGAAACGCAGGCTTCAGATAAGTTATAAACAATATAATTTATTAACACTAACAATACAAACATAAACGCAGTGCAATACTAAAACATAACACAGTGCAAACGAACCAAACCAAACCACCCACCCACAGATAATACATACAATGCAAGCGTCGTCAGGCAGGCCGGGTCAATAACAATCAGGCAGGTAGGTACAGGGGGAGCAAGCGGAGAATGGTCGGGGTCACAAGCCAGGTTCAGCAGGTAGTGGGCAGCGTGGTACAGAGGGTCAGGCAGAGGGATGGTCAGGAACGAGCCAGGGTCAGAGCAGGAGAGGGTCAGCGTAATCAGAACAGGCAGAGTTTGGCAACAAGGAAACGTACTAGCAGGAACACAGGAACAGGAACAAGAATGCAGGATTACAAGATACAGGGCCCAGGAAAAACACACCAAGGCCAAGACTGCAGGTCTGGCCATCACTTAAATACACCTGCATAAGCAGTTTCAGGTGTTTGGCTGACTGCAGGGTTGAGTCTCTGATTGCTGGGAGCACCCGCTGGCCAGCCCTGGTACTGCAGCCCACAAGGCAGGTGAGTTCCACCATTACTAGCAAGTCCATTCCTAACATTATTCCTGCTGCTGATTGATGAGAGAACTCTGCCACTGCAACTTTTGCTGTGGCTGAAGAGTGTGTTCTAGTTCCAAATCACTACAGAGAATTGCTGCTCTAAACCTACTGCGTCAGTGTCAATACATCAGGATTCTCCTGTGTGGTAAAGACATTTTTAGAGTGTTGTTCTCTATCTTTTCTATTGTGATGTTCATTGGCAGGTGTGGCTTAAAGGAGACTGTGCTATCCTGCTACCCTTGGATTACAAATAATCTCCCATTCAGAGAGTAAGCGCTCTTCCATTAATTAAAGGATCCCAACATTGAGAGACTTTAAGTTTCATCCCACTGGCCAGTGGTTAGGTAGGACATTTCTGTTTTAGATAGTACTGTAACAGCCAATGTCAATCAGCTAATAAACCTTATTAACAGTTATTGCTATTTCATGTGTCAGTGTCACCCTCATATTCCATCCTAGTATGTGTGATACCAGTCATTTCTTGGAAGCTTTGGAGAGTGAATTGTGACTTCTTACTAACTGTGTTATGCCAATTGGTATCTGTGTTTTATGTACATTCCCTGTGTTAATTCAGCTGGTTCTCTTTCAGGGTTTGTCTTCTTCAATAAAGCCCATAAAAAATATTCTCAAAGTGTAAAAAGTGTTCTGGGCATAATCGAAGGTATCACCAGATTCAAGTGGGAGCTGAACCTGTGTTTCTAGCCAAGTAAAACCCAAGAGTGTGCTACATTAATATTATATGACTGTCAGCTTCATGTAGTGTAGATAATGCAATATCCTTCTGAAATACATCAATAAAAAAATACTAAATTATGTCCAATAGATGGAGCTGGCGAGCAAAGGAGATAATCATATTACAAATAATATGGCATTATTCATTGTGCCTGTGTGAATGCCTAAAGTGGAACTAAATTGTATCTAAGCACCACAAACCAAAAAATCTATTCATTTTTAATATTCAAAGCAAACTCACCCATCTGTCCATATCTTCATGCTTTATTTTTGTCAGGACCCAGATCTGAACCTGCAAACTCTGTTGTGTCTGTTGACGTCTCTCCTTTCACCTGGAATGCTGGACTGCTACTTGGACGATCCTGCCTTGAACCCTATTCTCCTCCTATGAACTTCTTATTAAAGCCATGCCTTTGCCAGATTATTGTTCTCCCTTAAGCTAATATTTCAATCTTGTCGCTCATGCTTCTATCTGTATCTCTGCTACCACTCATTACCAACCCTTGGCTTGCTCCTCAACTTCTGCTTGATCCCAGCCTGCAAACACTTGTTACTGACCTTTGGCTTGTTAACTGACCATGCTTCTGCCTCCCCCTACCTACTCTATCTGCTACTGGACCCCAGCTTGCTCACCTCCTGGAGCTCACCTTAACCATCAGGATCTCTGGAGACTACTGCTTAGTAGTTAGATTCCAAACCTCAGGTGGACCCATGACCTGCTTCTGTACTTATCCAGCTGGTTGATGGGTTCCTTGCTACTGCTATAGCTACTGGCCTCCAAGCCTGACTCCAGATCATAAAACATTTTGTTGAAAAAACACTTTGAAAAACACCCCCCTAGCATTTCCAGCTGCGGCCATCTTGAGCAAGGGCAGATGATTCATATAACATTCTTTCTGGAATCTATCTGCCCTTAACTTAGGCATGCAGGCAGGAGGGTTTGCTTAGCTGAGAAAGCCCATCCTCCAGATGAAAGAAAAATGCCCATGACGACTCTTGGCATGTATGACATCAATTTTGCCTAGGCCAGAAACCAGGAAGACACTGAAGGAATGTCAAAGAAAAGGCTAAAACAAGTAAATATAATATACTTTCCTATCCATTTAATAATGCTAGCAACATTAGGATTATAAATAGTTAATGTTGTTCCCATGGGTTTTAAAGCAGTAGTAGACTCTGCTTACTTACTTGTACCTACAGGTAAGCCTATAATAAGGGTTACCTGTAGGTATAGTGAAAACTGCATACCGTTTAGGAGATACATTAGTAGTGGCCAGTAACCTCACTGTGCCCTGAATGGACAGCACACTTGAGTATGCTGTCCATTGAGAGGGCTGTGCATGACTCCTGTGAGCATAGGCGGGAATGATGTCATTTCAGCCCGGCTATTCAAACGGACCTGGAAAGAGGAACGGCTAGAGATGGAAGTGCTGACAGCAGTGACAGTCTTCTATAACAATAGTACCTTAAAATAACAATTGAATCAAATAGTATAGTTCATTAGGGTAATGCAATATAACTTGTAAATCAAATGGGGCTTGTTTTTGGAGGGCTTCATTGTAAGATAAGTCTGTCACAATGTACTAGTATGTGGTGTATACTAGCACTTTATGGCTTAAAATGTCCAGGGACTCACTTTTTTTATTTTCATACTTTACTACTGCTTTAATAAAGGTTAATTACAATGTAATCCATTATCTTCATTACACTCCCGAAGAATAAATGATCATTATTTATGAATATATGGCGGGGGGGCAGCATCCTAATGACATTTTTTTATTGCTAATATAGTTTGTCAGAACTCTTGTCACTGTATTCTTGCTAATATTTGCATCTTTACTCCACTCTCTTTGAAGTCTTAAAACACTGGCACAATTCCTGACATCTCGACTGGTGCTACCGGCGTGAGACTATAACAATATTTTTGATCTGTCATTGATTATTCGCTCACCAAGTCTACACTCTTGTATCCCAATCCCAGTCTCCAATCGCCAGACATATCTATGAAATAGGTTCATGAGATTTGTGGAGGGTTCGACATCCTTATTGTAAACCATTTTCATGGCATTCTAGCACCTACTCATCATTGTAAGATATTGAACTACTGTCATTGTCATTTTTCCTGGACAGCTTAGCCCCGGTTCAAACTGTTGCGACTTAGTGTGTGGCTTGCGACATATAAAATCGCATGACAATTTAAAACCCATCATTTCAATTGTGACCATTCTAATTAATGTGACTGAAGTTGCAACAACTTTAAAAAGGTTCCTGCACTACTTTGGTGAGACTTTCAAGCTCCATACAATGGCTGTAAACCCTCTAAAATAAGTAACTGTCCTCAGAGACAAAATAAATCCTCCTACAACAAGTTTTACTTGTTTATCCATAGTCTTCTCTTTTGTACATGCTTTCAAAAGTGCTACTTTTAGATAAAATCCTTCTGCATTTGTCAGTATCACAGAGGAGGGGGTGGAGAGCTGCAGTTAGAGCTATTGTACAGTGTGTGAGAGCTGATTGGAGGAAAGGAACACCCCACCCTTTCACACATGGCACATGAACGAAGAACTGTGTTATGATAGACAAGCTGTGTTCTGAGCTCTCCCCCCATTTTATCTCATGTGTCAGGAAAACTTGTCAAAAGTGACTCATGCTGATAACAGAGGAATGAAGCACCAGAAAGAAATTACACTCAAAGCTTTGGATAGACACAAATAAACACAACAGATATATGTGCTTTGTTCAGATTCAGAACTGAGGCTTACAACCACTTTAAGCGTCATAGGCTGCTCACGTTGTATGAAAGTCCAAAGCAAGTAAGTCACACTGTATAGTCACACTGAAAATGCACCTTTTTTAATGCATTTTTTGGAGCAGCACTATTCATTTGAATAGGCTCCTCTCTGCTACAAAAACATGCCAAACTAGCTCCTGTATTGAGAGAAATGCATCACATTACGCCCAGTGACGTCATTACGCCTTACATTGTGCTTCATAAGCATTCCAGCCCTCACCCTCGGATCCCCTCTATTTTGACAGCTGGCTTCCTGTAACCGATGCAAGCAGGACTGTGTGACATGCAGGGCCGGTGTTTCCACTAGGCAAACTAGGTGGCCACCTAGGGCGTACTGCCACCTAGGGGCACCTGGGCACAGCACAGGCCAGCACTCTCTCTGTGTGGGACGCAGCCACATCATGAATGATCTTCCAACTGAGGGGAGGGGCGGCAGAGGGGAGGAAAAAACTGCAGAGAAAGATGCCTGGTGTCTGGAGCCAATATTCCTTACTGCAAACTGGCTGGCAGCTGCTGGTCACTGTGGAGTTCCAGCCCTTCTCTTCCCATTCATCAGCGGAGTTGGAGCTGCACCTGCGGAGGAAGGTAATGTCTGACTCTGATGTCTCGTGTCTGTGTGAGTGGAACTGGCCGGTCATCAATCACATGTGCAATGTGTCAGTGTCACGTACCTGATGGGAGACTGAAATTACGAGGTCGGCCTCACTTGTGTCACTAGCCCTGACCCCACTGGAGTTGGAACAGAGGGTGTCTAGGGACCAGGGGGACAAGAGCGCCAGTAGATGTTGTTTGCAGCTCTTGCAGATGATGACCTTGGAAGACTGATGATCTTCTGATTCAGGCACAGTAGTAACATGCAGAGCGGGTTTTGTAGATTGCCAGGTGTGCACCAGAGCAAGGCAGGTAGTGAGGGTAAGAGACAGGAGCAGTGCCATAGTAATAGCCAGGGTCATCAACAGGCAGACAGCACGGTACAGAATCAGAAGCAAAGCCAAAGTCAGGAGCAGAGCTGAAGTTGGGAACCAGTATCCATCAGGAGAGCAATCAGAGTCAGGTAAGGAACAAGCCAGGTCAGCAACAAAGGAATCACACAGGAAGAAGCAGGACACAGGGGAGCTGAAGACCAGTCAGCACCTAAGATGGGCAGAGGCACTCTTTAAATAGCCCGTCTGGCGCCAATCTTCGCCGTGCATGTGCGCATTTCCACGCACATGCGCACAACGGACCAGTCTTCTCTTCCGGACGTTTCTATGCGCATGCGCATTTCTGTTCACAATTTGTCTCACCGAAAATCCCTTACAGTCAGTGAGTGATGACATCATCACGATCCCACAGCCTGCTCTTCTAGTGCCTGCTGGGCCTGCTGATCTGTGTCAGTGTTGGTGATGCTTTGCTGTGTCGGATCTGTCACTGTGTGGGATCACTCAGTTCAGGTGTTCTCTGTGTGTGTGTGGGCTGGGTTGCCTGCTGTCACAGCTTTTTATCTCCCCCCATTGCCTGGGGAACTCCAGCCTGGGATCTGTCAGAGTGTGGATCCATCATCCTCCACTCACTGCAACTGCTTTTTTTATGTGATCTTTGTCCAAGAAATTTGTTGAATACATCTACACTAAGAGGCACCTCTCTCTTTCCCTTCTCTCTTTATGTGCTTCCTGGAAAGAGTGTCAAGTCCATGCAGAGCCTGCTACAAGTGGAAGGACAATATTTTCCCCATTTGTTTTACAAGCTATATCTCACTGCTCTAATTTGATGCAATTGTTATTTTATGGCACTATTGTTTTAGTAGTCTATTATTGGACTGCTGGTCTATATCATAGACAGTGTGTATATGAGAACACTATCTTTACTGCGCCTAATTTATTTATTTATTTATCGAGTTTATATAGCGCCAAAGGGTTTGCTCAGCGCTGTACAATAGAGGGGGGGACAATACATGAAACAGAACAGTAGCATCAAACAGTACACAAGGGGTAAGAGGGCCCTACTCTTTCGAGCTTACAATCTAGGAGGGAGGGGGTAGAGGCACAGGAGGAAACGGCTGTGGGGGATGGAGGGGTAGGAGGAGGGAAGGGCAGCGGCTGTTAGGTGAGGGTGGGGTAGGCTTCCCTGAAGAGGTGGGTTTTCAGGGAGCGCCTGAAGGTGAGGAGGGAAGGTGACAGTCTGATGGATTGGGGTAGTGAGTTCCAGAGGATGGGGGAGGACCTGGAGAAGTCTTGCAGTCGTGCGTGGGAGGAGGAGACCAGGGAGCAAGATAGAAGGAGGTCCTGTGAAGAGCGAAGGGTACGGGTAGGGTGGTACCTGGGAATCAGGTCAGTGAGGTAGTTAGGGGCAGTGTTGTGAATGGCCTTATAGGTCAGGGTGAGCAATTTGAATTTAATGCGTTGGGCAATGGGGAGCCAGTGGAGGGATAGGCAGAGGGGGGTGGCAGAGGTGGAGCGGCTGGTGAGGTGGATGAGCCTGGCAGCTGAGTTCAGGATGGTCTGAAGCGGGGAGAGTTTGCACTGGGGTAGGCCGGTGAGGAGGGAGTTGCAGTAGTCAAGGCGTGAGATAATCAGGGAGTGTACGAGTAGTTTAATGGTGTCTGGGGTAAGGAAGGAGCGTATCTTGGCGATGTGGAGGTGGAGGTGGAGGTGGAGCCTGCATGTGTTTGTAAGTGATTTGATATGAGGTTGAAAGGAAAGGTTTGAGTGAATGACGCCAAGGACCTTGGCTTACTGGGCGGGATTGATGGTGGTGTTGTTGGTAGTGATGGAAAGGATGGGGGGGGGGGCGCGGGCTGGGGGGAAGACAAGAAGCTCGGTTTTGGAGAGGTTGAGCTTGAGGAAATGGAGCGACATCCAGTCAGAGATGTCGTTTAGGAGGTGAGTGATGTGGGCGGAGAATGTGGGGATGAGGTGAGGGGTGGATAGGTAGATTTGAGCCTAATACCTTAAGTTTTTCAAAGTAACTCCTGTACCTTTTTTTGAAGCTGACTTTGGCTCGTTTTTTGAAAGTACATTTTTGAGCATTTTGCATGCGTTTTATCATGGGACAAAACACGCATTTCTTTTGCATGTTTGGGATGCTATTAACATTAATGGTACCTAAACGACATTAGCATGTTTTTAAGCAATGTTGCCATGTTCCAGAATTGCAGACAGAATCACACCCAGATGTAGAATACCCAGATGTGAATGAAGCCTTAGTGGCAAGCATTAACAGCTGTTCAAGACAAATATAAAAGTTATTTAACAGGTAATCTGTGTCACCTGAGCCACTTTTAATGCAAACTTGCCATATTTAAGGATGTTGGTAACACATTTTACAGCTTCTGTTTTGCTGCAATGGGACGGAACAGTCTGATTCGTCAGCGGTGATGAGTTAACATGCAGCACACTGAGTAAGTGAAAGACAGTGGGGAATTTAATGATCTTTGTAAATAGGCAACTGGAGGTTACAATAAAATAAAAGCAAACAGAATCTTAGCAGGAACAGTCTTTTTCTTTGTAGCCTTCAAGGTTATGTGTTCAGCAGCTCAGCGTGCCGCATCTTATCAGGTCTTAAAGTCATCCCTTATGTAAGAGAATTCTTTGTAAATGTACTCAGAATATAGTCAGTCAATAGGATATTTTATTTTCTGCTGTCTTTTTTTGAACAGAAATTCAGTCTGGAGCAAAGTACAAGAATTAATGAGGGCTGTTGAGCTCTGCTGTCGAACTTCAGTGGAAACTATTTTTTATATATTTTTTTTTCGGTATTGAATCAAACAAAGCCATTTATCAAGCAGCCATATTACTCGATAAAGCCTGGGGGAACAACATATTCTTGCTTCTTCCACTCAAAACTGAAATTTTCCTTCAACTAGATATGAACCCAATCTTCAAAATCTCATATACACTTTAATGTTGTGTTACTGTTGGTAATGTTAGTTTAAAATGAGTTCTCTGTGTTTGTAAATCTGCAGATTTCATTGATGGCCCATTCAAAGCTATGTGAGTTAGTGCACTTTAAAACACATTTTCTAACATGCATTACCACTAGACACATGCAATTGGTTTCTTTACAAATCAAAAATTCTGATACAATTTCCATTATTCGGAGATTCAGGTGTATCTAAATCTTTGAATTGCAATAGTAATGAAATTCAATGAATCTGAAATATATTATGACAAAAACAATACACTCATTTGTATTCATTTGTTTCATCGTTTGCGACTTCAGAGGATTTTGTAAGTTAAGTAACATGTGTCACACTCTACATTGTTTGGCCAAAGCCATAGTCACAAAACATCAACTTTGCAAGGAAATTGTATTGAAGTCACAAGCAAGTCACATCAAAGTTACAGGCAAACCACCGAAATAACACAACAGCTTAACAAATGAATCCAATTCTTCCGATATAACTTCCGAAAATACGAATCAATTTGGAAAAAAGAATATACAAAATGAATACGAAAATACGAAACAAATTCTAAAAACAAATCATTTTAACATAACAAATGTAGCACCCCTCTAGTCAGCCAGAGGGAACTATCTAGGTTTTCAGCTACAGGCTGTCTTGGATGAGGCAGCCAGGTTCAATTTAGATCAGAGTTGAGGGCTCTGCAGGTCAGTTCCCTGATAGCTCCCCCTGCTCTAGAAGCTTGAGAAGTTTCTAGAAGGCAGTGGGTGGAGGGTGAGGAGGGGCTGATCTGCATACTCAAGGAATTCTGACCAATCCCCAAGCAGGAGGCTTGGCATGGGGTCAGAACAGCCCTTAAGTATGAGAGAACCTGACCAGAAAGTGGTCAGTGTTGGGTGGAAGATGATTTGAGAAGTCTGGAGTGTGGAGCCTGGGCGGGGGCCCAGGGAGGGGCCTACCTGCAGGCAGGATCAGGAAGGGAGGATCTTTCAGGCTTGAGGAGCCCCTGAGAGAGGACAGCCTGAGAAGCAGAGAAGGAGCCACCCCAGCATAAGGCCTGAAGACAGGCACTAACCCACAAGCTGGAGCTGCTCAGCTAAAGTGGAAGTTTCTGGATCCCCTTGCTCAGGGATTCCCTCAGGCAGCTGGGTGAAAAGGAGAATTCATCTGGGGTCTGAGGGGGGTACACCAGGAGGGCTGGAGAGCTCTACAAGAAGAGAATCTTTGTCGGTGGACTTGTGCATAGTTGCTAAGGACTTACCCTCAAGTTGCAGTTTCCTTGAGCATCCTATACACCCCTCAACCCTATCCAAGTTCAACACCCCTTAATAAAACAAAAAAAAAAGGACTGTTTACTGTCTCCAGTGGGCAAGGTCTGGAGAAAATGCATGTTTCCTGGCTGTGCAGGACTATAGGGGTACCCAAAACTCAGTGACTCCTAAAGGGGTAGTGGTACACGAATATGACAAAACAAATGAAACAACACATTTTTTCATCGTGCACATCTCTAACTATCTTAACACAGGTCAGTGCACCTGTCCTGCTACAGTGTGTTGTGGTGTAATTCATTGTGAAAGTCATCCCAATAGCTAACACATGTTACCACAGCTCAGGTCAATACATCTCCTGGTTCATGTTCTGGCTTGTAGGAAGTATACCTCAGCAGTTGCTGTGATAACACCAAGGGGTGCTTCTATTTAAAGCATGCAGTTGCTAATTGGTCCCTAGCTTCTGAGGAAGACCCACTGGGATGCAACACGTCAAGCAGAGTTGTTCTGTGATGTCATCACGCTACTGGAAGGAGTTTCAGGCAAGCTGTCAGGTGAATGAAATGGCTGCAGTGACTGCAGTAAGACTAGGCAGTGGAGTGAATGCATAGGGGCTACCACGTGCAGTATTACAAGTTCTGTTTATGTGAGTGTCATTTTGAGGTCAATAAACTTTATTTTATATGGAGAGCATTAGATGATCCTCATATGTTTTTTTTGAGGAATTGCTGTATGTAATGAAAGCTACATTATCTAGCAGGAAGATGTCTTCCCAAAGGAGGATTTTGTGCATTGGCTGGCATTCCACAAGGAGAGTGGGACATAGAGCATGGCTGTAATATCTATATGATGGCAAGCATCTATTGACCTCAATATTTAGGGGGGGGAGTAAACATAAAAAACTAATATAATGTGGTTGCATAAGTGTACACACCCTCTTATAACTGGAGATGTATCTGTGTTTAGAATTAACCTACCACATTCAAAATCATATTAAATAGGATTCAGTACACACCTGCCATCATTTAAAGTGCCTCTGATTAATCCCAAATAACGTTCAGCTGTTCTAGTAGGTCTTCCCTGACATTTTCTTAATCGCATCCTACAGCAAAAGCCATGGTCCACAGAAAGCTTCCAAAGCACCAGAGGGATCTCATTGTTAAAAGGTATCAATCAGGAGAAGGGTACAAAAGAATTTCCAAGGCATTAAATATACCATGGAACAAAGTGAAGACATTCATCATCAAGTGGAGAAAATATGGCACAATAGTGACATTACCAAGAACTGGACGTCCCTCCAAAATTGATGAAAAGATGAGCAGAAAATTGGTCTGGGAGGCTGCCAAGAGGCCTACAGCAACATTAAAGGAGCTGCAGGAATATCTGGCAAGTACTGACTGTGTGGTACATGTGACAACAATCTCCCGTATTCTTCATATGTCTGGACTATGAGGTGGCAGGATGGATGCCTTTTCTTACCAAGAAAAACACCCAAGCCCAGCTAAATTTTGCAAAAACACATCTGAAATCTCCCAAAAGCCTGTGGAAAAATGTGTTATGGTCTGATGAAACCAAGGTTGAACTTTTTGGTCATAATTCCAAAAGATATGTTTGGCGCAAAAACAACACTGCACATCATCAAAAGAACACCATACCCACAGTGAAGCATGGTGGTGTCAGCATCATGCCTTGGGGCTGTTTTTCTTTAGCTGGAACTGGGGCCTTAGTCAAGGTAGAGGGAATTATGAACAGTTCTAAATACCAATCAATATTGGCACAAAACCTTCAGACTTCTGCTAGAAAGATGAACATGAAGAGGAAATTCATCTTTCAGCATGACAACAACCCAAAGCATACATCCAAATCAACAAAGGAATGGCTTCTCCAGAAGAAAATTTAAGTTTTGGAATGGCCAAGCCAGAGCCCAGACCTGAATCCGATCAAAAATCTGTGGGATGATCTTTAGAGGGCTGTGCACAGGAGATGCTCTCACAATCTGACAGATTTGGAGTGATTTTGCAAGGAAGAGTGGGCAAATATTGCCAAGTCAAGATGTATCATGCTGATAGACTCATACCAAAAAGACTGCATGCTGGAATCACATCAAAGGTGCTTCATCAAAGTATTAGTTTAACCTCCCTAGCGGTTTTATAATGTCCATATTTCTGTGCTCAAAGCGGTACTTTTTTTACATGGAAATATGTCGTTTTTTATTGTAGGCCTGTAATTTTTAACTCACTGAAATCTGTCCAAACAAGAGTCTAGTAAACATCCCGGGTATGTTAAAATTTGAAAAACAAAATCATAAATTATAATTTAATAAATAATCATAAAAAATATTAATATAATAATAATAAATTTAATTCAATAATATAATCAAACCAAAAACACTGAAATTTGAAATAGAGTGCCAAGTTCGCACATCGCTGAGCAAAGCCGCAAAATCGTTTTCAGTGTCTGATGACGAATTTCCCCACGAATCATTATCACTCAATTCTGCAAGTGGTTCTGATTTACTATCGCTGTTCTCTAGCCGGTCTAAAACCGATTTTGACCTAAAGGGACACTTTTTGGACGCCATGGACGTTTCTCAGTTTCCAGGCAGAAAGAACAGACAAAGCACTCGGGATAAAATGTATGTGAAATGGTTTGATACAGTAATGTTATACTATCTTATTTTAATGAATTTAGTGAATGTCACTTTTTGTCATTTTCAAATTTCCCGCCATTCCATCCCTGTACGCCCCGACGTCGCAGGGGACGGAACCCAGAAGACAGATGCCGGCATCCGCTGGAGGACATTACAGGGGACACTGCAGGAGGGACATCGCGGGAGCGCAGCACAAGGTAAGAGAAGAACAGATCGCGGAGCAGCGCCGCATGATAAGCCCGAGTGTAGCTCGGGGTTACCGATTGTGGTACTGAAACTTTACCCCGAGCTACACTCAGGAATACCGCAAGGGAGGCTACGGGTGTGCACACTTATGCAACCATATTATTTTAGTTTTTTATTTTTACTTCCCTCCACCTAAAATATTTTAGTTTGTTGTTCAATTGAGTGGTACAGTTTATAGGTTACATTAAAGGTGGAAAAAGTTCTGAAATGATTTATCTTTGTCTCATTTTTTTACATGACATTTTAATAGGGGTGTGTAGACTTTTTTATATCCACTGTATATATATATATATATATATATATATATATATATATGTATATATATATATATATATATATACAGTGCTCAGCATAAATGAGTACACCTCTTTTAAAAAATATCAATATCGCTACAGCGACTCAATAAATTTGAAACGTCTTGGATAGGCAAAATAGCAGCTTTAAAAATGCTGTTTTTTCCCAAAATATTATATTATTTTCAAACGATTCCAATTGTTATACCTCATGCTTATTTTAATAAATTGGCAAGGGAGGAAACAGAAAATTTCTTTCCTATCCCTCTCTAGACATAAGTCTAAGGGGAGGATCGACCTCCCAGTGCTTTCCAGCTATCACTATGCCTCTATTTTGGACCAAATTCCGGAGTGGTTTACCATCTCAGACAAACTTTGGGTGCAAATTGAGAAATCTGCAGTACCTGAAAGAGATCTTCGAGCTCTAGTATTGGCTAAATCTGCCCATCCCAATCTCCTTAATACATTTTCTCCATCCATTGCTGCATTGCTTGCAGCATGGTTATTTGGAGTAAATAAACTAAATTCCTCTTCCTCTAAGATTTGAATAGATATTCTTCTCCCAGCGTATGAACACTTTATCCCTAACCTTAACACTAGGCCATTAAGGGAGTTGGGCTACAATACTTTTACTGAAATAGGGAATACCATTCCAAGTAGAGGTCTTCATCCATTCTTACAGCTTAGAGGATATCATGGGGTACATCCGCAGACATGGGTTGAAATCGACGCCAAACTTTGGCAGGCCATGACCAACCCTGTCCGATTAAAAAAGGGGATCTTGTGGTTTTATAAGTATTTACATAATGATGCCGATTTCACTACTCCCCGTAATATATGTAGCTGGGAAACTGATCTCAATAGGTCTTTTACAAGAGATGAATGGAAGGCTGCACTAGGAAATAATTTAAGTATTACTAAACGCACAAACCATTGGAATTGCTCTCTAAAAATTCTTTATCGTAGCTACCTTACCCCTTATCATCTCGCTAAAATGTACCCCAATGTGTCGCCCCTATGTTGGAGGGGTTGTGGAGGAGAAGGTAATCTATTCCATATTTTGTGGGGATGCCCCTGCTTAAATTTCTGGCAGGAAGTATTTGCACTCATCTCGCGGGTTTCTGGCATGACCACTAGCCCAGCGCCTCATCTATTGAGCGCTTCTCAATATTACATTACATTTATTTCCTATTCAGTATAGAACAATTGTTGGCCACATACTTATCGCTGCTAGAATGTCTATTACTGCTGTTTGAAAATCAGTAAAATTTCCAATATCTTAGAAGTAATTCATAGGGTTAGCTTGAATTATATTTGTGAAAGAGCGCTGGCACTTCAATCTCAAAATATGGAGACATTTGACCTGAAATGGTCCTGTTGGATCAGTATATCTCCCGTGATGTGAATGTATAAGTATACTGATGAATACATCACAGTGTTTAGAATTGGTTATTGCTGCACCTATGCTCTAGTGTTATCTCTCTCTCTATCTCTTCTTTTCTTTACTCTTGTGTTTATCACTTTTTCTTTTTTCTTTTTTTTTTCTTTTCCTTTTATTATTTCTTGAGTTCTTTTTGTCTATAATAGACACTATGTTTGCACTATATGCCTTAAAGGTCTATTCCTATGTTGGATACATGTATTGGTAATCTAAAAGCAATTCCTTATATATGCATTTATAGGCCCTGGGCCATTAGTCAACTACTTTACCAGACCTATGAGTGTAGCGATATCATGGATGCTCAGATGTGTTTATGCCTACTGGTTTTGTATATTTTCTCTTTGGACCTATTTCTGACTATGTAATTGTTCTTGTCTTGAAAAAAGTTAATAAAAAAGAATTGAAAAGAAAAGTATCAATTTCTCAAAGAACACAAGAACAATTGCCACAATTTTGACAAAACTGAGTTCTATAGAATATTTGTTTAGCTCATTACATGAAAGTTAGGTCTAAGTTAATATAACTTAGATTACAAAATCTTCAGTTTTACTCAAATTAGTTGATGCAAAAATGAATATACCCCACAACAAGAACTACTACATCTAGTATTTTGTATGACTTTCATGATTTGTAAGGTCAGCACCAAGTCTTCTAGGCATGGAATGAACAAGTTGGCGACATATTGCAACATCTATCTTTTTCCATTCTTCAAGAACAACCTCTTTTAGAGCCTGGATGCTGGATGGAGAGTGATGCTCAACTTGTCTCTTAAGAATCCTCCATAGGTGTTCAGCTCAAGACACATACTTGGCCACTGCATCACTTTCACCCTGTTCTTCAGAAATGCAACAATGGCATTATATGAGTGTTTTAGATCATTGTCATTAGAGATGAGCGAATTATTCAAAAATTCGATTCGGCTGATTCGCCGAATTTGCGGGAGAATTTTGATTCGATGCGAATTTATTCGCCGCAAATTTAACTTATTAAAAGGGTTTCTAGGCTTCAGAGAGCCTTTATATTAGTGCAGAACACTGTACCTTTAATTTAAATGCCCTTGGAGTCTGCTGGGGAAGAGAAATAATACTGTCAGTCAGTATGACATGCAGATGAGTGCCGTCGATCTTAGAATCACCGCACACTTCACTCATTTGGGCAGTCACGGGGCACGACGAAGAAGAAGAAGAATGAAAAGAAGAATGAAAAGAAGAAGAAGAAGAATGAAAAGAAGAAGAAGAAGAATGAAAAGAAGAATGAAAAGAAGAAGAAGAATGAAAAGAAGAAGAAGAAGAATGAAAAGAAGAAGAAGAAGAATGAAAAGAAGAATGAGAAGAAGAATGAAAAGAAGAATGAAAAGAAGAAGAAGAAGAATGAAAAGAAGAATGAGAAGAAGAATGAAAAGAAGAATGAGAAGAATGAAAAGAAGAATGAAAAGAAGAAGAAGAGGAATGAAAAGAAGAAGAAGAAGAATGAAAAGAAGAAGAAGAAGAATGAAAAGAAGAATGAAAAGAAGAAGAAGAAGAATGAAAAGAAGAAGAAGAAGAATGAAAAGAAGAATGAGAAGAATGAAAAGAAGAATGAAAAGAAGAAGAATGAAAAGAAGAATGAGAAGAATGAAAAGAAGAATGAAAAGAAGAAGAAGAAGAATGAAAAGAAGAATGAAAAGAAGAAGAAGAAGAATGAAAAGAAGAAGAATTAGAATGAAAAGAAGAAGCAGAAGAATGAAAAGAAGAAGAAGAATGAAAAGAAGAATGAAAAGAAGAAGAAGAAGAATGAAAAGAAGAAGAAGAAGAATGAAAAGAAGAATGAAAAGAAGAAGGAGAAGAATGAAAAGAAGAAGAAGAAGAATGAAAAGAAGAATGAGAAGAAGAATGAAAAGAAGAATGAGAAGAATGAAAAGAAGAAGAAGAATGAGAAGAATGAAAAGAAGAATGAAAAGAAGAAGAAGAAGAATGAAAAGAAGAATGAGAAGAAGAATGAAAAGAAGAATGAAAAGAAGAATGAAAAGAAGAATGAAAAGAAGAAGAAGAAGAATGAAAAGAAGAAGAAGAATGAAAAGAAGAATGAAAAGAAGAAGAATGAAAAGAAGAAGAAGAAGAATGAAAAGAAGAATGAAAAGAAGAAGAAAAAGAATGAAAAGAAGAAGAATGAAAAGAAGAATGAAAAGAAGAAGAAGAAGAAGAATGAAAAGAAGAAGAATGAAAAGAAGAATGAAAAGAAGAAGAAGAAGAATGAAAAGAAGAAGAGGAAGAATGAAAAGAAGAATGAAAAGAAGAAGAAGAAGAATGAAAAGAAGAAGAAGAAGAAGAAGAAGAATGAAAAGAAGAATGAAAAGAAGAAGAAGAAGAATGAAAAGAAGAAGAAGAATGAAAAGAAGAAGAAGAAGAATGAAAAGAAGAAGAAGAAGAATGAAAAGAAGAATGAAAAGAAGAAGAAGAAGAATGAAAAGAAGAAGAATGAAAAGAAGAAGAAGAAGAAGAATGAAAAGAAGAATGAAAAGAAGAAGAATGAAAAGAAGAAGAAGAATGAAAAGAAGAAGAAGAATGAAAAGAAGAAGAATTCCAGTACAGCAAAAAGTGTATCTGCAGAGAGCTCCGCTATTTCTGACAGTTCTCTGACAGTTCCTTCACATTTACAGCGGTTGAAACATTGTATCTATTTATTTCCGAATAAAAACATCTGTATCCTAAATGGAAACAAATAGATACAATGTTTCAACCGCTGTAAATGAACTGTCAGAACTGTCAGAAATAGCGGAGCTCTCTGCAGTGACACTTTTGCCGGCTGATCGGGAAAAATTCGATTCGTGCACCCGAAGTTTGCTAAAATTCGGATTCGATGCGAATCGAATTTTTCCTGATATTCGAAACGAATTCCACTTCGCCAGGTTCGATTCGCTCATCTCTAATTGTCATGTTGGAAAAGTGCACAACGAACAAGTACATGAAGTGATGGTAGCATTTTCTCTTTCAATATAGAGCAGTACATCTGTGAATTCATGATACCATCAATGAAATGCATTTCCCCAACACCAGCAGCACTCAAGCAGCTTCACAGAAGGACACTGCCACCAAAATATTTCAATGTAGGCACCATGCATTTTTCTTTGTATTCCTCACCTTTGCGATGCCATACACTTTTGAAGCCATCAGTTCCAAAAACATTGATCTTGGTCTCATCACTCCAGAGTCCCAGTAGTCTTCTTCTTTTTCATCATGAACCCTGGCAAATTCTAGGCAGGCTTTTTTGTGCATGGACTTTTGCCATTCTTCTGCAGTGTATGCCATATTGTGTCATGGGAAACAATAACTCCAGTTTTGCTTTCTACTTCTTTAGATAACTGCAGTGAACTTGCATGGTGATTTTCTTCATCCCTTCTCATCAGAAGGCATTCCTGTCGAGGTGTTAACTTCCGTGGACTGCCTGGATGTCTCTGTGAGATGGTTGCAGTTCCATCTTTGTTAGATTTTTGTATCACTTTTGCTACAGTATTCTAACTGATGAGTAAAGCTTTCCTTATCTTCTTGTAGCCTTCACCTTTCTTGTAAAAAGAAATTATTTTCTTTCTCAGGCCTTGTGACATTTCTTTTCCATGTGGCGCTATTGCTGACAGCATGAAATGGGAAGGGGTTTTCTTTGTATAATCAATTATCTGCTGGACAGATACAGGCCCCCAAAATCCAATGACCACCTTCTGGCTTTCAAAGGGCATATTTCCTCATATCACTTCCTCACTACCTAACAGTTTTGTAGACCCCAAAATGCCAGAATAGTACAAACCCCCCCCCCCAAATGACGCCTTTTTGGAAAGTAGACACCCCAAGAAATTTGATAAGAGGGATGGTGAGTATTTCTCAGAAACTATTTTTGCCACAGGGTTTTGAAAAGGAAAAAAAGAAAAGACAAGATACTTTTTCATCAGGTCACACAGGAGGTCTAGTGCTATGATTACTGCCCTCAATATGACATTCACGGTGGTACCTCACATGCATTGTGCAATCTCTGTTTATATACCAACACGGGACCGACGCTTGTGTTTGCCTTTGCAAGCAAGCACAGGAAGGGGGGTGATTTTTCTTTATTTTATTTTTTTTACATTGTCCTTTTTTTTTTTTAAATCACTTTTATTATTATCACACAGAATGTAAACAGGTGACAGGTACTCTTTTCTGAGAAATCTGGGGGCTATTAAGACTCTAGATTTCTACTCTGCCCTTAAAGCATCTGATCACACCAAGCCTATGAAAAAGGTACCAGGGGCATCTAATGGGGCCCCCTACTGACCCCGGGCCCTCGGGCAGTGCCCGAGTTTCCAAATGGTCAGTCCGCCCCTGGTCGCAACACATCAAAGTGCTGAGCAAGTTGCATCGAAGTCATAAGCATGTCACAATGCAAAGTCGCACTGGAAACATAACGAATGAATCCAAGTCTTCCAAAATAACTTCCAAAAATTCAAAATGATTCGGAACAACAAAGATGCGAAACGAATTCCGAAAACAAATCATTCTAAGGGCTCTTGTACACTGTAGCTGATAAACTCGCTTTTAGAAGCAGTTCAGCATTTTTTTCAGCAACCCCTTAACTCTCCCGAATGTTTTGCTATGTGTCCATGTACACATCATCGTTTACAGTCATTTTTTGGAATGCAGAAAATGTGCGTTCAGCAGTAGATTTTATCAGCGTTTCAAAGGCAAAATGCTTGTAAACACGTGTGAATGCCGCTAAACGCGGCTAACCGCATTTATAGGCATTTGAAATTTGTTTTTAACTCTTCCATTTCCAGATGCTGTCCAGAGCCTTTTTTCATCATGAAAAAAGTGTTTTCCTGGTACCAGGGGCGGAATGACAACTCATGGGGCCCCCAGGCAATAAGGGATCATGGGGCCCCTGTATCCTTGCCCAAACTCAAAAAAGCCTATGAAAAAGGTACCAGGGGCATCTCATGGGGACCCCTACTGACCCCGGGCCCTCAGGCAGTGCCCGAGTTTCCAAATGGTCAGTCCGCCCCTGCCTGGTACTCAAATGGACCTGGCACACCATACTTTAGGTTTTGCATGAAAAAAAATATGTTAGACACTGCTGCAATAATTTCCGCACAGAAATGAGCTGGAACACATCCAAACACCACAAAAAAAAAGACAGCTAATCTCAACAAATACTGCTCTCTCTGCTTCTACTCTCCCTATTTCTCTCAAAATGTCTGAAATAGTTAATTTGTTTACTTTTTTCCAGTGCTTTCTGGACATTTTGGAAGGTGTCCTGAGGTTATCTTAAAAAAACACTTCTAAAAGCAAATGCTCATAAACGTGCATAAATGCGGTATGCAAACGCAGCTAAACAGACATTTTTTAACCTACGTTTTCCAGCAGTCAGTTTCCATCGTTCAGAAGTGTCCCGTTTACATGGGGCCTAACAAATAATATGGCAAAACAAAATGATTGACTTGGAACAAATAGAACAAATGTTTTCGTCATGACATCTCTCATCTCTAGAGTGCCCAGGATGGGAGGATTCATAAATTCTCACAGTGCCATTTTTATAAATTCTTCCAACATTTTCTTGGATTGTCCTCAGTGCCCTCTTGTCAAAATGATTGCATCGAAAGTGTGCTAATGTTAATAGCCAGCTGCCTCAACAACGCATTTATTTTCAAACAGCATTTAGAGGCCTCTTTCAATGGCCATCCACCCTTCCTGAAAATCAATAGCAATGTAATATTCCATGGAATGCATTTAAATACAGTATTTAAATCCCAGCAACCTCCTTAGCTTGCCTTTTATTTAATAATATTGACTTGTGCTCTTTTGTTACCCAGCGCAGCATAAATTATATATTTTTTACAACAAATTGACAGAACTGCTGGCTAGGTAATTGCTTGGATTCATAATGCTTCAAAATGAAAAAAAAAAAATTCCAAAAAATAGTCTTCCCAACAATATGTTTTATATATTTATCATAAAAATTTACTATCGACCCTACATTTCAGATTTTCATTTTGCATGGCTAAAATTTCATTTGCACTTTCTAAAGATGTCATAAACTTTCATAAAGTTCTGCTTTAGCCCAGATCCTCTAAAAGTATAAAATCTGTTTTGAATTTTCTTATGCAAACGTTAAAAAAGAAAATGCAATCAATAGTTTAATGATTTTTCTAAATCCTATCTAATGAGCTCCTAGCAATGCTAAACAGTAGTTATTTCCCTCTTGTACAATGAAGGTTAAAGGATATATGTCTATCACATTATATAGTAATCCATGCATTCATCGCAAGAGCATTCAATACGGTAGCTAGAGCTCCTGAGCAGTTTAATGATCAAAACATAAGCAGCTCTCAGGCAGCTGGCTTCCAGATATTGAAAAATAACCGGCTGAGCAATCTTGTTTGTAAAATAAATGTACACTACTGAAGAAGGGCCACTCAAATCAATACTATAAAAACTACCCTCCAATCAAACATGAAAATATCACATTTAAGAGAACATCAAGTTCTAGCATCAGACAGGTTTTTCTTTCATATTACATGCATATATTCTGTTTTGCTTTGCGTCATTTAAGGTTATTTGCGGTAAAAGAAAGGAAGCATAAAAACTTCTGTAGTGTATTAATATTTCCTTTACTAAACATCAATACTGTACTCAGGAAAACTAAGTACAATTTTAGGAAAACAATACATGACATACAGAGTGTTAGAAAATATGCATACAATATACACATACGCACGCTATCTATTCTTCCTCGCAAATGAGCATGGGCAAATGTATGCAATTACACTAAACAGCTACAGTACTTGTTTTGTCCTGGTGATGGAGTCTTCTTTCAGACTGCTCCTTGTGTAGCACCCTCCTAGTCAGCTAGGGGGAGCTAAACCTCAATTGTTAGCTGGGAGGGCTGAGTAGCAGCCTGGGTGTGATAGCTAGCAGAGGTCAAATTGGGGTCAGAGCTGAGAGGCTCTGCAGACCAGCCCTCTGGAACTTTCCCCTGTTCTAGAACTTTGGAGAAAGATCTAGAAACAGTGAATGGATCTGAGGAGTGACTAGTCTGTACTCTTAGAGGATCCTGGCCAATCCCCAAGAGGAGGCTTGGCAAGGGGCCAGGACAACCTTTAAGAGTAACTGAGCTTGCTCAGCATCAGGAGACTTTGGGTGTAAGATTGAAAGGAAGTGAAGCTGGAGAGAGGAGCCTGTGAGGGGGCGCAGATGGAGAGGTGCTCACCTATAGGCAGAGGACCTTGGAAGGAGGAAAACTCGGAACTTCACCAGCCCCCTGAGAAAGGACTACCTGTGAGACAGGGAAGTAGCAGCCCAGCTAAAAGGCCTGGTAGCAGCCACTGACCCACCAGCAGCACAGGAGAAGGTCTGAGTGAATAACCCTGCACCCCCTGGGTCAATTAAGAGGAAAAGAGCACTCTGGTGGGAAACCTGATTTGCTTCTTAACCGGGGCTGTTTCATATTAAAGCGGCAGGCACTGGATTAACTTGTCCAGGGTTTCTTCCAGGCAGCCAGAAAGTGGAACATCTGGGGTCTGGGGTGGTACTACAGGAGACACTGGCTAGCTCTCCTAAAGAAACTGTTTGCTGGAACCACTTATACATAGTTCAAGAACTTGTCCTCGGTTTCTCAGTTCCTTTGGGCATCCTGTATACCCCTTAACCCATCCAGCTTGAAACCCCCCTAATAAAACCTCAAAACAAGCTCAAGGACTGGTTACTGACTCCTGAATGCAAGTTTCTGTGGATATACATGTTGGATGGCTGTGCAAGACTATAGGGGAACCCAAAAACCTTGCAACTCCTAAGTAAGTAGTGCTACACTTGCTTTTCCGAGTCCTGCAAAAACTTCTTCTTCCTTTGTGTACTCAGTCCTTCCTTTGTCCTTTGTTCCTTGTCCTTCATTTTCCCTCCCCCTACTTCCCCTCCTGTCCTAATCTATATAAACAAATCTGATGAGTTCATTAGCACATGAATAAGGGAATCCTAGCTTCTACTTATATTTATGACATAAAAATCACTAAACTGTCCATAGCAAGACACATTCTAAGACATGTATATTAGAAAACTTCCAAATATTGCAGTGCTTCTTCTGACAATTCTTTTGTTGGTGTTTTTCAACAGAAGGATGGAGATATTTTTATTTAAGTATTATCCAGGGTCACCATATGCTTCCTGAACTGAGATGCTGACTGGTTACATAATAATGTATATTCTGGTGCCTGTGCAGTTGTTGGCTATAATCACAAATGTCTGACACAGATTGTCCGCCTGCTGCAACCTCCCATCTTGCAAATTGGTACAAAGTTGCAGTATGACCACTGGAGGAGAATAGACTGAGGAAATGTTTCTTCTTGCCTGAAGAAAACTGGTGATATCATCATGGGACAGAAGCTTAAAGTGGAAATTCACTTAAAAGTGAAAGTTCTGCTCATCCTCCTCCCCTCCACCACCATTTTTGAAAGTTTTTTTTTTTTTTATATATATATCAGGTAGCAGGTACTTTTTCTGACAGATACCCACACAAACATTTCTAACCTAGGCAAGAATTACAGAAGAACCACTTTTTCCATTCCTGTCTGAAACCTCCTGGGACACATCACATGCGATGACAGCAAGATCTTGAATACACAATGGGCAGTCGGCTATGAAACAGCAGCAAATCATGGCCTGGCTTCCCACAGTAAAGATGGTGGCAGCAGGGATCAAAAGACTGAAAAAAGAACTGGCCTGGGTGAAGACAGGGCAAGACAACTGGACTGGTCTGTTTAATAAAAGTCAGCAGCTACAGTTTTTGTAGCTGCTGACTTTTATTTTTTTTCCAGATGATCGTGGTTACTTTATAAAGTGTATTTCCAATTTTTTGCAGCTGGATTGGGACAATACCTACTTTATATTTGTTAGGTGGCCCCCTTCACAGCATAGCAATTGCTTAATTGTACAAAAGAGGTTGTTTTGGGTCACCTCAGCTCTTTTTCAGACTAGCTGATTATTACAAGCTTGTGTGTGATTGAACAACACTGCTTAGCATATTCACCAGATACTGCTATATTGTTGAAACTGTTTTTATAATAGGACAATGAAAAGACTGGAACATTGAGTTACAGTGCATGTGCATTTCAAAGGATAATTAATCATAGCTTCTAGCTTGTGTGTGACTAGCTGCCCTTCATAGAGTAGGAAGCGCTTCCTCCACCCTTTCGGAGATTTAAATTTTGTAACAGCTGAATGTTTTGTTTACATGTCACGCCATCAAGCAGCTCAGTGGCCAATAGAGAGGTTTAGGAGATAGTAAGGAAGAGTCTAGCCTCCCAGTCCATTGCCCTTGGAAGTAAGCCCATTTCAAAGCACTCAAGTATTGTGGGCAAAAAACCTGTTTACACTGGCCATACACTGTAAGATTTCTCTAAATCAAGCTGAATGAGAGAAATTTAACAATTCCCCTATCTATAAACAGTATGGATAAAAAATACTCAACTGAAGACTACTGTATTCTGATAGCCATCACCGGCAGCTGTCAGAGTACCTGAGCAGTGGAGGCATCTTATTGGATGTAGCCACTGTCCGGCCGAAAATTTTCCACCTGGCTCCTTTGACTTTCCAAGGACATCAGACTGGAAGTGCCAACAAAGCCACTCACAGCTCAAAACTTGCTTCATGTATGGCCAGCTTAAAGGGTGAGTGGGCCTTTTCAAAAAAATAAAAGCTAAACTAACATTCTATACCTTACCCCACCCCTCAGTCCCTACATGTATGTCCCTCTTTTTAAAGAAAACGTATAGTGTTAGAAACTTACCTAATTAGGTCCTCTTTTAAAGGGTTAGTTCACCTCTTCACTCCCCACCCTCCTGGTCCCCACTGCACTTACCTCAATGAGTTAGACAGTTTCACCGTCCATGCAGCCTGGTGCAGTGCTCCTGGGGTTTAAACACCACACTGTTCTTTTTTCCCTAGGGATGCCAGGATGGATCAGAGTGGTTCTAATTGGTCAGCATGGTCATGTGTGTTATCCTCATACACATATTTCTGACAGAACCTCCTACAACATAGTGGTGCTTATCAATCAGAAGAACTGTGATCCATTCCAGCATCCCCAGGGAAAAGGGAGGAAGAACAGCGGGGCTTTCAAACCCCAGGACCGCTGCATTGGGCTGGGTGGACAATGAAATGGTATCACCAATGGAAATAAGGACAGTGTGGACCAGGGGGATGGGAAGGGTGTAGGGTGTTAGTTCACCTTTTAATTTTTTCTGAAAAGGTGAGCTAACCGTTTAAGAAAGGACCTGATTAGGTATGATTCTAACTCTATAAGTTTGCTTTAAAAATAGAGCCATGTGTGCAAAAATTTGATAAAACAATAGATCTTTTGGTTACAGATTTGTCATAAAATGCAAAGCAATCAAAAACAGAAAGATGTTTTTTATTGACCACAACTATATGATGAAATCAAAATTTCACAAGTGAACATGGCAGAAAAAACCAACTCCTTTCGAAAACATTGTTATAATTTAGGTTAGTACTTTCGCCTGGCAGTACTAAGGTCATTGGTTCGAATCCCAAATATGACACTACCTGCATGGAGTTTGCATGTTCTCTGTGCCTGTGTGGGTTTACTCCGGGTACTCTGGTTTCCTCCCACACTCCAAAGACATGCTGGTAGGTTAATTGGCTCCTGTCTAAATCGGCCCTAATATGAATGTGAGTTAGAGACCTTAGATTGAAACTCCTTGCGGGTTAAGGACTGATGTGAATGTACAATATATACGAGGTGTGTCTAAAAAGTTTGGTGAATGGTCCGCAATTTCAATGGCAACATGGAGCAGGTTAGTGCACATGTACATGGCTATCCAGAGACACATCGAGAAGCACCACCTAGCGTGGAGTACACATGACTGTCAGGGTAAACCCACTGCAGGTGGTCGAACATAGTCAGTGTGAGTGGTAGGGTCACAGTGCAATGGAGCAATGAGTGAACATTGAGTTCTGCTACAAATTGGGGAAAATGGCGATATAGACACATTAAATGTTGATGCAAGTGTACAGGGTGAGCACACATGTACAGGGGTGCATGAGCAGAAAATGTGTTTATGATGCTGCTGCGACGGCAAGGAAATGACTTGGGTTGGCCATGGGCAAGCAGAACCCCAGACATGATCGAGCGAGTGCAACAAATGCTGGCACAAGATCGGCAACTGACTCTACGAATGATGGCAGAGGAATTGGGCATTAGCAAGAGCACGGTGCGCACCATCGTCTGCACAGATTTGGGTAAGCGGAAAATCTATTCCCTGTTTGTGCCACACAAGCTGACAGACGAAAAGAAAGCAAAATGGATGGAGACCTCTGGAGATTTCATTGCCATGTGTAACCAGGATCCATCCTTTCTGAGAACCATCGTCACAGGGGTTAAGACCTGGTGCTACCATTTCAATCCAGAATCCAAATGGCAATTGATGGAATGGCACTCACCTTCTTCCACGCAACCCAAAAAGAGTCGCCTGCAAAAGTCCAAGGTCAAGACAATGTTGATCGCCTTCTTCAGCAACAATGGCATCATCCAAAAGGAATTTGTTCCTGCGGGTCAAACTCTGAATGAGGACGTTTTGAAACGGTTGCTACGACGCATCTGCTGTTTGCACAGGACTGGACAGGGGATGTTGCTGCACGATAACATGCCTGCGAACTGTGCGATCCGTGAGCACCAATTCTTGGCTCAGCACGGTGTACCTGTCCTCGGTCATCCACCATACTCCCCTGATTTAGCGCCTGCGGACTTCTTTGTTTTTCTTCGCCTGAATAGCGTCATGAAAGGCACACATTGCATATATGGCGGCAAGCCAAAAATGTGTGACAACGGTTTCGCAATCGATTCCTAAAGAGGCCTTTGCTGACAGCTTCCAGAAGCTTTATGAACATTGCCAAAACTGTGGTGTGAAGGATGGCATTTATTTTGAAGGCCAATACAGGTAATTTGTTTGTATCTTCTGTTTTATTTGTTTTCTTATACCATTCACTGAACTTTTTAGACACACCTCGTATGTAAAGTGCTGTGTAAATTGACAGCACTCTATATGTACCTGTAACAAATAAATAATGAATAAACATGTTTTTTATTTGATCTTTCAATAACCTGTATCAAAACTCTTCATTTCAGTTTTGACAAGCAAACTTTTTTACAATTAATGAATTGTTGTGAGTAATCAAACGCATGGGCGGTAGATTGTATAGGTTCTGGTAGTTTCTCAGTATTTGCAATTTCAGGTGGATCAGAAAAGGTTTGATATTCACAGAAAATTGCCATGTATATACAGTATAGCCAAATTTCAGCTCCCTATACACTAGTGACGCATGCTTACTCGTATCATCATCCAAATGTTGAAACCTTCTGTCAAGTTATATTTGAGTTTACTTAGCCTCTATAATGAAACCATACAAAATGATGTCAGTTTTAAATGTCTGTTTCAATTTAATGCAAGATTCTGCTATATTTAGTTTTGAAATGTTAACACATGGCGTGATAACTTAATGACTAATGCATAAGTGCATCCTAATCTAAGGAAAAAGTGTTTGACAGTTGTTTGATATTAATATGCAACCATGAAAGCATTTAACTGAGAAATATTTTCCATGTGTGTTGTGAGCAAATAGAGCTTTATTTTATGCGAGCAAAATTATTTTTGAGTTGTTTGAAAATAATGAAGATATGTTTTAGCACAATCTATACATAATAGATTATATTGTGTCATTTTTTTCTATTAGTCAGACAAAAGCTGGAAAGGTGGTAAATTGCCTTAGCTATACTGGAAGAGAGCTCTGAACCACTGGATGGACATGCACGTGCACCCTGTACTACTGCATTGGGGTATTAAAAAAAAAAAGGGCCCATTAGAGGAATTAAAGAAGCAAGCACCATAGAAGGCTCACCTATAAAATGCGGAGGTGGTACATACAGTAGTTACATAGGTACATAGTTAGTCTGGCTGAAAAAAGACAAACGTCCACCCAGTTCAACCATTAAAAAAAAAAGTTATAATCCTATACCCACGGTTGATCCAGAGAAAGGCAAAAAAACAGCAAAGCATGCTCCAATTTGCTCCTGCAGGGAAAAAAAGTTCCTTCCTGATCCCCTGAGAGGCAATCAGATATTCCCTGGATATACTTTACCTATAAATGTTAGTAACCAGTTATACTATGTGTATCCAATAAAGATTCCAGGTCTTTTTTAACTTGTTCAAACTTTTTATTGAATTTTTCAGTCTAGTAACAAGCATAGGACATTCAGGTACATGTACAAGAATAGAAGAGAACATATTTCCCAGAGTCAAAAAGGAAAATGTCTTTCAAAAACATATACTACAGGGAACCATAGAGAAACATTATGGAATAATGCAATACAAAGGGAGGCAAAATACGGTGTGATCTAAATATGAAGTACTACTCCCCAGAACTACATGTGGGTTCCAAGAAAGGCAAAAGAAAGAAAAAGGAGGGAAAATAGGAGGGGCAGGTTGAAAAGAAGAAGGGAAGGACAGAGAAAATCCGGAGGGGGAACAGAGGAGGTGGAGAAGGGGCGTGTGACTTCCAGAAATGAAGACGTAATCTCGGGACCGGACCAACGAGTGGATCAGTACGTAGGATCACCTTAGGGTAGGACTAAGAGACGTTAAGGGAGGATCAGCGAATCATCAAAATTCGGCAGAAGAAAGCATTCCACCCATAGCACCCAGATCATTAGAAACTTGGGGACAGAGTCCATAATGGTTGCTTCCACTTTGGTGTGAATCATTGCTCGTGTTACCTTGTTCCTAATTGCTAGGATAGACAGGGATGGAGACTTCCATGATTTGGCCATTACTTGCTTAGCTGCTGTGGTGACTTGCAAGAGAAGTTTGAATTGGGATTTGGATATAGAGGGGGGGTGAAGATTTAACAGGGCTATGGTCGGGTCTGGTGATAATGACTTTGCAAAAAGCAGGCATAGCATACAAAAAACTTTGGCCCAAAAAGCTTGGGCAACCGGGCAAGACCACCAGATATGAAAATATGTTCTTACCATCGCACAGCCCGAAAACAATTAGAAGAATAACTGGGGGTATATTTAGCAATCCTCGCCGGGACCAAGTACCATTGGGTCAAAACTTTATAATTAGTCTATACAGCTACTACATTCTGGGAGGAGGAATTGGTTGCTAACCAGATCCCAATCTGTAGGGCTCAGTTGATGCCCAAGGTCCTTTTCCCACTTAGAGACATAAGAGGGCATTGGTACCGATTCAAGGGTAAGAGAAGAGGTCATAGATGGCAGAGATAAGGCCACGTCTGTGTGGGTCCCTGTAACAAGAGCATTAGAATAGGGAAATGGGGCAGGCCAAACGGGATTGAGCAGCTAGCGGGGTGTAAAAATGCTTCAAGTGGAGATACCTAAAGATTTCCAACACCGGTAGAGAGTGTGACTCCCAGAGGGAAGGAAAGGTCTTGAGGCCCTTATTGGTTAAGAAGTGATGTGCATGGAGTAGGTTTGCCGAGGACCAGTACATGAAGGAGCGTGGAGAGGACCAGTCAGAAGCCAGATTCCGTAGGTACGAGAGTAGGGGATTATGCGGTGACTGAAAGGAATTGCGGGATTTTAGCCTGTCCCATAGCGAAACGTAATGAGATGTAATTGGATTATGTAGCGTCCAACGGTCTGAAGGCCTAAGCCATAGGAGGTTGGCGACAGAGAGAGGGTCACAATCGGCCGATTCAAGAATGTCCCATTGAGGGATTTTGTGGTCACATGGGTCTTTGGTAGTTGTGCAAGATGAGCGGCTTGGTAATATCTGGTGAAATCTCGGAGGCCCAAACTGCCCCGAAGCTTGGATTTGTGTGTGGTTGAGCGGGGTTTATGGGGGCGGGTGGAACCCCAGATATATGCGTAAGCTCATCATTGCAAAATACGGAGGAAATGAACTGGCACTGGAATGGGAAGACTGAACAAATATAGTATTTTAGGAAGAATGGACATTTTTCACATCAGTGATTCTGCCCATCCAGGCTAATGGTAAGGTGGACCATTTGGTCATGAGGCTAGTAAGATAGGTTAGCATAGGTAGGTAATTGGCAGAATAGAGGCCCGATGTGCTTGCAGTCAACGCCAAGATAGGGAATGGATTGTTGGGACCAGGAAAATGGTAGAACCTGTTGTAAATGGGCCAGCTCCTGCGGGGGTAAGGAGACATTTAACTCTTTAGTTTTTGGGGGGGTTAACGTGGAAACCAGAGATGTGGCCAAAATCCTGAAGGAGTAAGAGTAATGTCAGAGTGGAAATCAGTGGGGAGGTGAGAAAGAGAAGCACATCGTAAGCAAAGAGGCAAAGCTTGTGGTGAAAACTTCCTAACGCAAGTCCGCGTATGTCCACGTATGTCCTTATTAAGAGGGGATCTTAGGATTGGAAATGGGGCCGACTTGTGCCCCAAGATCTGACACAGGCCAAAGGTTCACAGTACAAGGAGGAAATCCATGACAGAAATCCATGAAATCCATGACAGAGAATGAAGTCAAGGTAAGGCCACGAGATGTTGTCAAAGGCCTTCCTAATATCCAAGGACAGGTAGCAAGAGGGAATGCTGCGAGTATGGGCCAAGTGTGAGAGGAGAACTGCGCGCCTAACATTGTCACTCTCTTGGCGTGAGGGTATAAATCCTACTTGATCATTGTGGACTAGACAGCCTATTAATGGGTTAAGGTGGGTGGAGAGGATTTTCGCAAGGAGATTAATATCAGTATTGAGGAGAGAAATGGTTCTATAGCTGGAACAGGCCGAGTCATCTGAGTTTGGGTTTCGGGATCTTGGAAATAGTAGCCGTCACCATTTCATGCATAAAAGTTTGACCTGTGAGGATAGCATTGAAGGCGTTTGCTAAGACAGGAGAGATGAGGTGAGGGAATTTGATGGCTTGATGGCGATCAGAGTTTCCGCAGGTATGATTGGTTTCTTGAGGATTTCCAGTTGATGGTTCGACAGATGCAGAAAAGTAAGGTGAGCTAAGAGAGTCAAAGATTCTGTTGGGGAGTATAGCTGAGACAGATTGCTAGTGTAACTGCCCTGAGACACTCACAGGTGGATCGGTTTAGTGGCTCTGTCTAGTCATGTGAAGAATGAAGCCAAGATTCAGCAATACCAATTAAATCATAATTCTCTTCATGCACCAAAGCTTCCAACTCAGCTATTTTGTTTGGCAGACTTCTGGCATTGGTAAACAAACAATTTAATTCATTGACACCTTGTGCACACGTATTTTGCACATTTTTTATTTTCATACAAATAGTATCAATTCCACTGGTTGTTTGTAACATGGGAACCTTCTTATCACCTGTCATAGTCCTCCTCCCATATTTCCCTATTCCACCCACCAATAAGGACTTACCCCTGTCTGATCTCTTTGCCCCATTATAATCTAATTCCCCCCCCCCCCTTGATCCTAGTTTAACCCATTCACACCTAAGGATAAAACAAATCTTAACACCTAAGTAAAATTTTACAAAGTTGACATGTGTTAGTAAAACCATACATATCATCACAACTGCTTTGTACATCCAAGTGAATTATACCTTGTTTTTTTTTTTCAGGACAAAGTGGGCTTTCATTTGGTGGTAAATGGTAATGGATATCTCCTGATTTTTTTTTATTATCAAAGGAAAACTGTCCCAAAATAGTAAAAACAAAAAAATTTTTTTTTAATTTAGCTATGTGTTTCTTGTTACTACCATAACCTACTACCAAAGAACAACCCAAAATACATTTTCCAGCTCTTGACGATTGCAGCGATACTATATATGTGTATGTTATTTGTTGTTTGTACTACAGCCCAGAAACAATAGTGGGCATTTTTTTTTGTTTTTTTACCTAAAACACACTGACCCTAACCGACACTGATACCAATTTAAAAAAAACAATCCTGACCTTTGACCCAGACCTTTACCCAAACACTAATCCTGGCACTGAACTAGAGCAAACCTTGATATAGGCATTTTTTCTTTATTTTTTTAATATTTATTTATTTATCTTTTTTTACAAACAGTTGTTTTTTTCTCTCTCTCCTCCATTCAGAGAGAAAAAAAAACAAGGAGGGTGGGCTTCACAGTGACTGATCACTGTGATAGCCATTCAGAGGCTATCACAGCGATCATGTGACCTGGAATTGGAAGTCCTGGGTCCCGATCATTAGAACGGGACTGGGGGCTCTCAGTGACACCCCGGTCTTTGTACTGGGAGCATGCTGTGCGGTGCGCTCCCAGTACAAGACAGGTACGCAAATATGCGGCCCCATGGAAAAAAGCCCAGTTCTGTGAGGCCGCATATTTGTGTTACGTCAGTGTGAAGGGGTTAAATACTCCTCCAGTTGTCCCATACACCTCTCCCCCAGCACAGCAGACCCCTTTCCATTTAGGTGCAAACCATCTCTAGCAAATAGGTTGTACCCCAACGAAAAGTCAGCCATAGAGTCAGAAACCCAAATCCTTCCATCTTACACCAGGTCTTTAGCCATTCATTTAGTTCTCTAATCTCCCTGTCTTTCCTGAGTTGTGCATGGTACAGGCCATGTCAGGTGGTAGGTGCAGTATGTTAATTCTTTTTATTAGTCATACAAAAGCTGGAAAAGTATAGCCAAATTGCCTTAGCTATACTAGAAGACAGCTGTGAACTATTGGATGGAGATGCTGGGTGAGCACCCTGTACTATGGCATTTTGGCAAAAAAAAACAAGGGGACCCATTAGTAAACTTACTGAGGTAAGCACCATAGATAGTTAACCTATACAATGTGGAGGTCATAGGCATGTCAATTTTTCTATTAATCATACAAAAGCTGGAAAGGAGGTGATTTGCCTTAGCTATACTGCAAGAGAACTCTGAATTACTGGATGTAGAAGAAGTTTGAAAGGTATGGTATTCTCTTTTTAATCTTTACTTGCTTTAATTAAGTTTTAATGAATGACTTTAACTCTTCCAGGATTGATGGATTCCTTTCTGTGTCAACCCCCAGCTGAAGCTAGGAGAACGGATACCAACACAGCTTTTGAATAAGATAAAGTGCAAGCAGGACTGCAGGGAGCATGTACAGTACAGCAGGAGAAGGTAACAGTAGCTTTGTCCTGCATAGCCATGTTGTAGACATATGATGCAGTCTGTCAACCGATAAACACAATAGTATAATGCTATTGATGCCGTTTTTTTACCTGCTGACTTTGCAAGAAGATCAATTATTTTCCACCTATTGTGAAAGGGTGGCAACACTGTTCTAAATTGAGTAGGACAATTTATTTCTAAACTATTTTTCTTGCAGTAAAACCCCTACCCGTGCTTTTTTGTTTCTAGTACATTTAGGCCTAGTCTTGCTAATTTAATTTGTTCTACTGCTGCTGCCAGTTGTACATTGATGTTTCATCTGCTTTCTCCTAATTCTTTTTATAAAATGCCTGCTAGTAATCTTGTTTCTCTAATACATTTAAGTCATTTCTCTCTCATTAAAAACTCCCCACTGTTGGCCAGTTTTACACTTCTGTATAATCTGCTGTCTCTGATTTCTCAATGAGAGTTTGACAGAAATTGGCCAATGGCAGGACAGTTTTGTATACTGTCTAGTACAGGGGCGGACTGACAACTCATGCGGCCCCTGGGCAATAGGGGATCATGGGGCCCCTGTGTCCTTGCCCACACTCAAAGCACACCCAAAAAAGCCTATAAAAAGTACCAGGGGCATTTCATGGGGCCCCCTACTGACCACAGGCCCGAGTGCTGGAATGGTTAGTCTGCCCCTGGTCTAGTAGCAGGTAAGTGCTCAAAGCAGATATCTAGGCAGGTTGTGGAGGGACAGCAGAATCATGCCAGGACAGAGACTGGTAATCAGGTCAATATTCTCATTGCACAAGTTCCTGGATTAGGCTCAGAAGAATCTGGTGCTGCAGCAACAAACAGCTAGAGACTGGACGCATCGCATGTCAAGGTACATTTTTGCCAGAACATCACATATAAACAAGTACCGTCCAAAAATGTTATTGTAACATGATCACAACACAGTGGACAGAGTGTAATATTCCAGAGCCGCACAAGACCCCTTCGTTGGGCATGTGATGATGTTTTATATAGAAAGATAACTGGGAAGGCTGACAGCACTGTCTGATATTTCTGTTCAGTGCATAGGTAGTTACAAGGACACTAGATTTGTGGCAGGATCTGTAGTTGCAGAATTAGGAAATTTTGATCCACCAAAAAAGAAAACAAATCTAGCCACCACATATAAGGACTGGTTAGCTAAAAGATATTACTGTTTTTTGTTTCATAAATGTATATAATAATTTTAATTAATGTCAAATTTGTAGTTTTTAAGCACTTTCATCAGCTGATTTAATCACTTAACCACTTCAATACTGAACACTTTTACCCCCTTCCTGCCCAGGCCAATTTTCAGGTTTCAGCGCTCTCACACTTTGAATGACAATTGCGCTGTCATGCAACACTGTACCCAAACTAAAATGTTATCATTTTGTTCACACAGCTAGAGCTTTCTGTTGGTGTTATTTAATCACCACTGCAGTTTTTATTTTTTGCTAAATTAACAAAAAAACACATTTCTTTGTTTCTGTTATAAAAGTTTGCAAATAAATAATTGTTCATCATAAATTTCATAAATCAATAAGATATATTCTGCTACATTTCTTTGGTGAAAATAATACAAATCAGTATTTATTATTTAGTCTGTAGGAAAGTTATAGAGTTCACAAACTATGGGATATATCTGAAAACTGATCATTCCTGAAGTACTGATGGCCAATCTAATTTCATGAGGCCCAGAAATGTCAGAACAGTACAGATATTCCCCAAATGACCCCTTTTTGCAAAGTAGACAGTCCGGCGTATTTCATAAAAGGCATGGCGAGTTTTTTGAAGTTGTAATTTTTTTTGTCATAATTTTTTAACTGGTTTGGCGGTGATCAGGGACACTGACTGGTGACTGGCAGTCCAACACAAAGGCTTGGGTCATATGCCTCTTGTTTGTACAGTGGGTTTATCTGGTTTTTGGTCCTGCTCTCAAGCAGCATCTTGTGGACAATAACCTGCCACTCAAGGTCGTGCTGCTCATGGACAATGCTCCTGCTCATCCTCCAGGCCTTGAGGAAGACTTGCTGGAGGACTTTAACTTCATCACAGTCGTGTTCCTTCCACCTAACACCACCCCACTACTTCAGCCAATGGACCAGCACGTCACCTCCAATTTTAAACAACTCTACACAAGAGAGCTTTTCTGGCAATGCTTTGATCTGACAGATCGATCAAGCCTCACCCTCCATATATTTTGGAGAGACCATTTTGACATCATGAGCTGTCTGCAGATTATCATCATTGTCTGGGCCAGCCAGAGAATCCTAACTTCTGCTTGGTGCAACCTGTGTCCAGACTGTGCTGTGACACCTGACTCCGATACTTCTGCACCGGCATTAAAGTCAACAGTGTTGGAGGAGATTGTTTCCTTGGGGAGGACCATGGGGTTGGAGGTGACTGAGGTGGATGTCTGTGAGCTTGTGGAGGGACACAACCGTGAGCTAACCACCGAGGACCTGGTGGAACTGCAGAAGGAGGTAACAAAGGAGCTGATCTCATTTGAGGAGGAGGAAACAAGTGAGGAACAGCTCTCTTTCAGGAAACTCAAGGAGCCATGCCAAATGTGGGTAAACCTACAGTCTTTTGTACAGCAGTACACCCAGATAAGGCTCTAGCCTAGAGACTTGTGAACAGTTTTGACAACGACATCATGTCCCCTTTCTGAGTGATGCTTAAAAGGCTCCAGAGGCAGCAGACAATGCAAGGTTCCTACTAAAACAGCCTAGATATGAAGAAGAACCTGCTTGTGTTAGTGCTGCCCAGTTGCCCTGATCCTCCTCGTCTTCCAAAAAGTGTTGAAATTGATTTGAAAAGTTTGCCATGCTTTAAAAGTTGATGTGTGATGCTTGTACAGTATTTATGCCTTTAAAGTGCACTTTATAAAGAGTTTTGAACAGATAAAAGACTTTTTTCTGACCTCCAGAATGGATTAATTGGTTTTCAATGCATTCCCATGGGAAACCGCATTTCAGTTTACTAATTTTTCACTATGCGAAAAGTCCCACAGAACGAATTAAATTTGTAAACCGAGGTATTACTGTAAGCAGATATTTGCTAAGGGAGGTTTAGACAGAGTATTTTACTGGACTATAGAAGGACATGGCACATTTAGTTACACAGGCCTAGTTCACATACAATACCAAGACCAGTTGTAGACTCTTTAGCAATATCACCAATTAAATCTAACACTGTCATGTAAAAATTAAAGAAAAGATTTTATTGTTTCCTCTCGAATAAAAAGAAAGAAAAAAAAATCAGTGGGGACAAATACAAACCATTTTGATGTCTGATAATAATGAGAAACATGGCTGATATTTTGGCTCAAACATCAAGTGATTCTTACTACAAGTTTGTATCCAAATGAGGAAAATGTTAGACATCAACTTATGGATCAAATTACTATGCTTCAATTAGACATGACAAAGGGATATTAATTATTTTCCCTCTACTAAGTACTTCAAAACAAGTCAACAGAACAATAGAAATACTTTGTATATTTATTGAAGCCACAAAACTCGTCAATGCTGTTAGTAATTAAGGAGCTTTGGGGACAGAATTATTGCCCGTAGATAGACATACCGCTTAGAAATAGAGTTCTATGAGCTATTTGGGTGGTTGAGGCTTTTGCCCCAAGATATGACAGTACAGTACCTCGTCAAATACAAGAGCTTTACTTTATTACAGCCTTATACTACAGGCTAAGTAACTTTTTAATAAAAAAAAGAATGTCCTTATGCCCATTCCTTGCAACTTTGTAAATCAGCATGTAAGCGAGGCATGGGCTATCTCACGCGTGGCTATAGCGAGCAACCAGGTCCCCCTTCAAGTTGTACCGACTTCCAGGGTAGATATGCTTCTCTACCCAGACTATAATACCCTGTGTATGGATGGTGGCCAGAAAAAAGGACCCCTCCACCCTTCTGTTGTGCCTGCTCAGCCCTTTCACTCCTAGGGGTGTCCACATACTGACCTCCTGTTCCTTCTCTGGCCTGACAACTAGATTTACACAGATAATGTCTACTATGATACTCCCCAAGTTTGGCTGTAGTTTGTGCACACATTCACACAGAGGCAAAATTTTTATCGAAAAATACCTTTACTGCATAACAAAGCAGACCAAGTCCTAAATATTTATTCCCAAGTTCTGATATAATGGAGCTTTACCTTGTTTACCCAAGGATCCAGAAAGGGAAACCTCCAGGAAACCCTGCTCTCCCCCAGGAGGAGGCAAGATCACCACAGCCTGTTTTTCCTCTGCTTCCCCTCCCCCCTTTGACTAAATAGAGCCTCCCAGAATCCTCTTTGTGTGGAAGGAACCTTAAAAGGGACTTACCCTACTCTCTACTGCCTACAAGCAGGCTTGAGATAAAGGTTCGAATGGGGGGCACAGTAGAGGGTACTTCAATGGTTGTAGCACATTGCTGCAAATTGAAGAATTTTATATTGGTACAAAAAATGGAGCTAGCAGTGGTGAAGGAATATATGCCTCAGCATTGGTGTCATAAAAATATCCCTGCATGGATGGTGTCACTGGAAAGAAAGAATGTCTTTGCACTGGCGTTAGTATAGAAAAAATGCCCCCTTATGTTGCTGATCACTGTATGGAAGAATAGCCCCTTATGTTAGTGGTCAGTGTTAGGAAGAAGCCCCCCTTATATTGGTGGTCAAAGGAGGGAAGAATGACCACTCATGCTGGTGGTCAGTGTTAGGAGGAAAGCCCCCTTATGTTGGTGGTCACAGTAAGGAAGAATGGCCCCTTATGTTGGTGGTCAGTGTTAGGAAGGTTCTCCTCTTATGTTGGTGGCCAGTGTTAGGAAGATTACTCCCTTATGTCGGTGGTCCCTTATGTTAGTGGTCAGTGTTAGGAAGATCCCCCTCTTATGTTGGCTGTCAGGGTTAGGAAGATTTCCCCTTTATGTTGCTTGTCAGTGTTAGGAAGAATGGCCCCTTATGTTGCTGATCATTGAATAGAAGAATGGCTACTTATGTTTCTGGTTCCTGTATGGAAGAATGGCCACTTTTGTTGGAGGTCAGAATTAGGAAGAATGGCTCCCTTATGTTGGTGGTCACTGTATGGAAGAATGTTCCCTTGTGTTGGTGGTTAGTATTAGGAAGAAGGCCCCCATATGTTGGTAGTCACTGTAAGGAACAATGTCACCTTGTATTAATGGTAAGTGTTAGGAAGAAGCCCCCCTTACGTTGGTGCTCACTGCATTAAATAATGCCCCTTCATTGTTGTAGGGAGTAGGAGTAAAAATGTATACACTTACATCACAACTTTCAAAGTCACAGAAAACTAGCAATATCCCCACAGGTGGAACTGATGGGGAACTCTAAATATTCTGACCTTCCCTCTGAACCCCACTTAACATAGCAGCTGCTATCCCCCATGCTGCCAATTATGTGGTACACCACAATATATAGCTCTGGAGTAAGCATCCAACAAATTCTTGCAATGGCAAGTGTTTATTGGTCAGTGCAGCCATGTGATCGTGCTGAAAAATCATAAGCGCATCTAAGACTTCTTTTTTTGGCAAGGTGTCCCATAGGAAAGAAACACTTCTCGTTGGTCAGCATAGTAACGTTGTCACGCTGACCAATCAGCACTCCTGGGTTATGTGATACGCACTTCAAGGCTCTGCTGCTGGCACCAGATGCTCACTTCAGGGCTGACAGCATGGGGCATTACAAACGCTATGTGCAGTGAACTTACCCTTCAACTGCTTGCTGTCTGCCCACAGTAGTTGCTCTAGGCTGGGCTATGCACCTGTACGCCATGATCTTTCTTCCAGGTTCGCCCCCTGCTGGCCAGTGCAGTGACTGAACACAGCTCGAGTTTGGCAGCTGATTTCAGCCAATGATTAGGTTGAAGTCAGCTAATCAGCTGTCCAATCACACACAGAGATCACAAAACACAGAACTCTGTGTACAAGGAACAGTGATCTAGCTGTTTATTCTCCCTGAAAAGCAGGGAGAATAAGCAGCCATATAATAACATAAAATAAGCACATATTACACATTGTTTGGCACACAGTTAACCCTTTGATCGCTCCTAGATGTTAACCCTTTCGCAGCCAGTGTCATAGGTACAGTGACGGTGAACAGTATTAGCACTGATCACTGTAATAGTGTCACAATTAATGTCAGTGTCGGTCCATCAGTTAATGTACCTTCAAGCCAGCATCATCTAGCACCAGATTGCCCGCCACTCTATCACAGTCCCACTATAAGTTGCTGATCATCAGTATAGTGTCTATAGCTGTGTAAATTCAAGTATATATACCATAGTTTGTAGCGCTATATGTTTCACACAAACCAATTAATATACACTTATTAGGATTTTTTTATTTTTAGCAAACACATGTAGCAGAATACATTTTGGCCTAAATTTATTAAGAGATTAGATTTTTTTAGATTTTATCGAATGTGTTTTATAACAGAAAGTAGAAAAATGTTTTTTTTCTTCAAAATTTAAATTTTTTTAATGTACATAGCAAAAAATAAAAAAAACAGTGGTGATCAAATACCACCAAAAGAAAACTCTGTTTGTGAGAAAAAAAAACAATAAAAATGTCATCTGCATAGTGTTGCATGACCATGCAATCATAAAAGTAGCGCAGTTCAGCTTTACAGTGTAAGTCCACTTTCATGAAAAATAAAATAGCAATCGAAAAATATATACTATATACAGTTGCTACTCAAGCCATAATGTAATTCATTGTTATTAACATTACCTTTCCTTTTGAATCTGCAGTCACCATGGCTTTTCTTCTCAGAGAATAGGTGCAGGAACTCCCTCCTTCTGAGTCATCCCTTATCTCTGCCCCCTACCCACCTCCCACTACAGTCCCTTTTAAAGAATACAGATACCAAGTAATTTGTATGGAATTTGTTCATGAGAACAAGAAGAGCAGTGAAATAGATCCCCTGCAGCCAACAACAATTGACTCCCCAGGCAACAATAGATATCTCCAGCAACAATAGATTTACTCTAACAACAATATCCCCGACAGCAACAACAGACCTCCCAGTATCCAGCATCAATAAACCCTCCAACAGCCAGCAACAATTGCCCCCCCCCCCCCAACAGTAGATCCCTCTCAGCAATAAATGACTTCCCCAGAACCATGAGATCACCCTAGCAACATTAGATCCCCCACCAGCAGCAATAGAACCCCATGCAAAAATAGATCCCCTCCAGCATCAATAGACCTTCTAGCACAACGCAGTACCCCTTGCCATTACATGCATTCAGTGCTGGAGGTGCAGGAACTGTGTTCCCTCACGTTCCCGCTAAAAAGCCCTGGCAGTCACTATATTTTTCTGTAAAATTCAATGCAATATGGCAACCTGGAGGTGATTTTTACCAGAAACCTGCTTGAATCACTGGCTAACTGATTTTCTCAGAAGTCTGCACCAAGATATAAAAACAGGCATCCTCTGCAACAGAAATTTCATTTTTTGGTTAGATATTCCTAAAGGGTTAATCACTTCTATGGGGACCGCAACTTATCTCATCAGAACTCTGAAAGTGCACCAGATGATTAAAATGAATTGGTCACTCCCATTCAGAATTCATATCTAAAAGAAAAACAACTTTTTCTTCAAAGCAGATATAGATACATAGAAACCCGCAACAAAGTTTGTTAAAATCCCTACAATTTACATTAATCCCCAAGAGGGGATTGTTTTGTTCTCTGTAAAAGTGGGGTTACTCTTTAAGTTCCCCATTGATGACACAATTCACATAGGTAGAGCTATAATAAGAATCATATCTATAAAAAATTAAAACTTACAGGGTTAAAGTAATCACCCCTAGGAAAAGTAAGTTTTAAAATTGTAAAAGCACAAACATATGTCCTTCCTTCATCACATCGCGTGAACTCTAAAACACATAAACCTTTTTTTTTAATCTAACATTTTTGGCTTATGCTGAGTTTTATCACCATAAGGAACGTAAAATATAAGTAATACTTGTGAGCTAAAATGTGGTATTTCTAATGTAAAAAAATCTAAATTACATTAACAAATATCAAAGAAATAGTGGTGTATCAACACTAAACACATACTCATAAACTGTGCAAAAATGAAATTATAATTATATCTATGTGTGGTATATATCTATATTTAATATATATTGTGGAGCGCGGCACACATAGATATAATTATAATTTCATAAGGAAAGTAACTTTTAAGTAGATAAAGAAAAAAAAGTGGAAACACAGAAAGAAATACATATATATCCCCTAAATTTAATTGTCCCCCACAGGATTCATTTTCTAATTCTTTTCCCAGTGTGCTTAAAAGACGAGACATTACCCCTCATCACTTAACCCTACTGACGTTTTAGAATCCTACTGATGTGAAGAAAGAAAATTGTAATGCGTTTCATAAAAGCTTGGTAATTAATCCCAAAGATTGATCTAACTCTAGCTAGATGTTATTCGTCTTTGCACATTAATATCTTACTATTGTAGGTATGCAGAGACAGACAGACATTTTAAATATTTTAAATAAAGAATATATTATGTGGTTTTTGCTCGGTTCTGCGGACATCAGGTCAAGTGTGCAGTGCTAGTGATGGATGTGTCAACAGAGGCATCTTGGTCACTCTACTGAGTGACAAGATGGCTTTGTGATCTGCATACAACATCAATTGGAACCAGAGTAAAATGGAAATGATAGTCAGATTTTTTTTTCTTCAAATTATTATGTGGATGTGATCAGAGTGAATACTCTTATTCTGCTTTAACCACTTGAGTACCAGCCTGCATAACTCTTTCATTACCAGACAATTTTTCTGTGTTGTGATTGTTTCACAGTTACTCCGTCATGCAACACTGTTCCCATATGAATTTTATATAATTTTTTATATCATTTATATCAATTATAAATCTTTATTTTTTACTTTCTAATAAAATAAAAATGCCAAAATAGCATGACAACTCTCAATATGACCCATTTTGAAAAGCAGATACCCCAAGGTAGTCTAATTTTTTTTACCGTTTTGGTGGGGAATTTGTTGTTTTCTTCATTTGAATTACTAATGAGGGGGTTAAACACAAATCTTTAGAATGGTGTGCTAGATACATTAATGTACAGTCATGCACAGAGGAAAGAAGAAGTGAAGGGGTTAATGTACTGGTCACATACAGTGGCAGTAAAGAGATGAAGGGGTTAATGCTCACAAGTGCAGGATAAGGGAGATGAAAGGGTTAACATACAGGCTGCATGGAGACAGCATGAAGCAAGTATTTGTAGGAGTGGAGGGGGCATGAAAGATCTAAAAGCAATCCCTGTGTAACCAAATTAATTAATCTGTGGCTTCATTCTTTTTTACCCAGTGGCGTCCCGAGGCAGGTGCAGGGCGTGTGGTCTGCACCGGGTGACACCGACCGCATGGGGTGACACCGAACCCGCTCCACAAAAAGGTAAGTTGTAAAGCAAGCCGACGATCCCCCAGGATGGATCCGATCCATCCTGCAGGGATTGTCGGCTTTCTTTACAACTTACCTTTTCTTGGAGCAGGTCCGGTGTCACCCCTGATAGGTTGCATGCCGATGATCTTCATTGGCATGCAACCTATACGGGGTGACACTGGACCCACTCCAAGAAAAGGTAAGTTGTAAAGAAAGCCGACGATCCCCGCAGAATGCATCGGATCTGCAGATTGAACATAATGGATCGGAGTCCAATCCATTATGCTCAATCCGCAGATCCGATCCATTCTGCGGGGATCGTCGGAGGGGGTGTCACCAAGTGTTACCGCACTGGGAGACACCTACCCTAGGAACGCCTCTGTTCTTACCTCATTCACAAGTACTCAATTTCTCTCCTTCCTCTGTTGTAAAGGGTAGGAGAGGGATAAAAAATTTAATCAAAACCATGTGATTGCTGTGATGACCAATCACATCATCACATGGTACCCAGCCCCCAAGATCAGCTTGGTACATTGTCTTTGTGTACCAAACTGTTAGATGACAGCTCAGTACACAGCAATTACTTTGTGGATCGGCCAACCAATTGCCATTTATCCAGTGCTGTTTATGAATGGCACTGGGTAAATATACGGCTATTGATCCACCATTTAAAGACGTACCCCATTAGAAAAGGGGTAGAAAACCAGGTGATGCGTTAGAGGACTGTGCTGGGAGGCAGGCAGGCATTTACTTCTTTTGAATATAGAGGGCAAGGGTTAGACCCTCTGTCACATTTTTTATGCTGTCTGTCTCCCCATTGGAGAAATTCTCTCCTCTGTATGTACTGGTGACAGTTGTCACCAAGAAAGAAAGCAAGAGGAAGTCCAACATTTTCGATGAAGAGATAAGAGACAATCTTCCAATAGAGACACTTGATCTAGAGACTACTGTCTAAGAATAGAAGTCCCCACACTTGGAGAGATTCCTTCTAACTTTCTAACTTGCTTTTGTGTCTCAGGGACAAAAAGTGAAGGGAAATTTCCCCAGTTGTACACAAACAGTAAAAAATAACCTGGCAGGGGTTTACAGCCAAATCAAAATTGCCTGGTTCAGCAGGGACCTGCCGAATTTCAATCCATCTATGGGCAGGCTGGTTGTACAGAAGTCATTCTAGCAATTGACTTCTGTACTACAGCCTGTCAGGTTTTTAACGAGCAATGAATAACTAAGCAGGAAGGATTCTACCATCCACACACTAAATGTGCCGAACATTTTTTTTCTTAATTCAACCCACTGGTTGTACCAAAAAAAAAAAAAAGGCTAATGTATCAGTTGCTTAGCACTTCCCTATTTTATCCAAAACTTAAAAATAATGTTTGGGCTATTAACACTTTAAACTTAACCCTACCTAGCTAAAATCAAATTTCAAAACCGAAAAGCTGTTCTTGTATGAAAAAAAAAATACTTACTAGCCTATGGAGTCCAATATTGTCTTCCATAGTGATCATTTGATTGTTGTTGGTAGTGTCACAACCAGGGGTGGACTGACCATTTGGAAACTCGGGCACTGCCCAAGGGCCTGGGGTCAGTAGGGGGCCCCATGAGATGCCCCTGGTATCTTTTTCATAGGCTTTTTTGAGTTTGGGCAAGGACACAGGGGCCCCATGATCCCCTATTGCCCAGGGGCCCCATAAGTTGTCAGTCCCCCCCCTGGTCACAACTGTGAAAGCACGATCTCTGTGCTGGGAAGGCGCAGTGACACATAAGTGCGGCGTGTGGGCATTAAAGCCCTACCTTTTGCCAACACACATATGTGCTACATGGGCAGCAACAGGTTAAAAGTGAATGCTTATTTATCCCTCGCTCCAAAATTTTTGAGAATTTTTACCAGACCTCTTTTTTTTTTACAAAGTATTATTGTAGACTCACCATACAGACTGACAAGCAGGATGGATGCATCAAAGCATGGCAGATTTCCAAGCGAATAAAAACCTGAAATCGGATACAAATCAAATAAGTGTAAGTAAAGTACTTGCTACGGCAGTGCACTCAAAAACGTAAAAATGTAATAAAGTGATTGGCCCATGCCATAATGAAAAGGTAGAAAATATTGCCAGGGAATTGAAATGTGCAGACGTGAATTATTTACAGCGCTCCTATTGCAAAACATTAAATAAAACAGAGCAGTCAGCTGTGAAGTCTGCTTTAAGTTTAATTATAGTTTGGAATTATCCATCTGTGTGTGGTAGCGTCACATTTGAAAAGGATTTTGTTCTTGGGCGATGAATTCCCCACAGACACAACCATTCCTGAAACCCCAGGCCCGCAGCTATAGATGAGACGCATTCACAACAAAATCCAGAGGTTCCAACCATGCAAACTCAATTGTATACAGCATCGAAAAGCCACATAGTGTTTTTGGCAACCCTGGAAATGATACTTGCCAAAATTAATAAAGCATATTATTTAAAAAATGTAAAAATGTTATTGTTTAGAAAGAGATAGCTTGTGGTAACATTAAACCTTGTTATTTTCAAGAGCGTGAAAAGCAAAACAATAAAGGGGCATTCCACTTCGAGCAACAAAATGGTAGCTTCTAATTTCAATGGCAATCAGCTGCTCTGAGAACCATTTCAAGGGTGTCATGAGCCTGGATACTCCTTACCTTCTTTATCTGGCAAAATTAAATTTTGTAGGATGTCAAGCTGTTCCAGCAGCCTTGGATAGTGCTGGATTTCATTGCCTTTCCTATGTTCTTTCTGGCTACATAGTTCCTAACACTCTGTATAAATTAGTGTATAGTACTACAAGGGAAATCATTTTATTTTGCCTTCTCTGGCCTCAACAGATGTGGCTTTTCAGAAATCAGGCCAAGCTCCAGGGTCTAAGAGCAGCTGATCACAGCAATCCAAATGGATTTTTACATTTACTCTTCTCTCTGAAGGAAGATTTTTATTATTTGTTAGATAATTATTGTTATAGAAACATAGAAAAGTGACGGCAGAAAAAAAAGACCAAGTGGTCCATCAAGACTGCCTCATTTTTTTTAGTTGTACATGTTTTTGCATTTTTTGTTTTTTGAGGAGTTTTTTTATAACGTTTTGTGTGAGTTTAGATGTATGTTTGTGCCAAGCATGCCTAAATCCACTTATTGCTGGCTGACTCACTACCTCTGCTGGAGGTCTAGGCCAAACATCGACTAATCTTTCGAGAAAGTAATACTTTCTAAAATTAGTTTTGAACTTCTTCAAACTAGCTGGAGGAATCTTGGTACGGGTAAGGTTTTTTTTTTCCCACTCTGGCCAGTGGCTGGCATTCATCATGATTGATATTGAATCTACTTTGGGGGACATTTAATTTGGGGGGGGGGGGGATTTAAATAAAGGATTTTCATTTATTTTTTAAATTGTTTTTGGTGAATCAGTAGGAGTACTATGTACCCCATACTCATTCACTTGAGGGGCAGGATCTAGGAGGGAGCTTCAAGATTCTGATAAGTCACTCCCTGCACCCCCAGAGCCATCGAGCCAGAGACCCTTGTCCTCATCAACATGGGAAAAAGGTCTTTGTGGAGGAGTTCCTCTTTCCCCAAAGCACTGTTGAGGGCAGATGGCCTGGATGGGGGAGGCCGCTCGTTCCCCCCTCTTCCTGGCCTACCAGGCTGCAAGAACAGATTTGGGTCTGGTAAGGATTTTGGAGACACCTCAAGCCATTTTTTTTTTTTTTTCATTTTGGCGTGGGGTTCCTCTCAAACACTATTTACTGGTTGTTCTGTACTGAAATGTATTGTAATTGTACTGTCTCCCATATATTGTAAAGCGCTGCGCAAACTGTTGGCGCTATATAAATCCTGTATAATAATAATAATAATTAAATACCCTGAAAGGAACACCCAGATAAACACATTTAACCTTTTTCTTATGTACCCAGTCCTAAAAGAAGATCTTAACACTGTAGGCATTTCATGGGCTTCCTGATCACATGAACAATATGATTGGTTGTCTCAGTGATCCCATGATCAGGAGGACTATCAGCTCCAGATCTTTGTAATTTAGCTGTTGGCGATCGTTGTACATGCAGTCACAATGCAAAACAGAATGCATATATGGGTAGCACTAAATAAGCCCCCCCCCCCCCCGTTATGCTACATAAATGTGTACAGCTGGTGGGAAGGGGTCAAAATACAATTAAAATTCAAATGCTTTTATGTAGATGTTCACTTTGAGGGTTTCTTTATGTTTGAATTTTGTATATTGTGTTTAAATATCCATTTTTTTTTTAATTAAAAAAAAAAAAAGACTTTAATCCTTGTGCATATATTTGTTAGAGATCACATTTCTTTTTGTTACATCAGTGTTCTTAAAGTGGAACTTTGCTCTGTTAAACAATGGTTGGCCAGCAGGCTGACTAGGTCACCAAGGGTCTAAAGCAGGGTTTCTCAATCTGAGTTCCTTCAGTAATTGTTAGTTCTTCCTTGAGCAATTAATAATTTTTGCCTCTCAGATAAGTTCCCGATGATGCCATTGATCATTTTGGCTATCTGTAAGGGGGTAATTCTTCCCACTGACTACAAGTGTAAGGAACATTCTTCCCACTAACCATCACACTAATGTATTACAAGTTGTAAATATAGTAATTTTTAGCAGGAAAGTTAGTTCTCTGTGCTGAAAAGGTTGAGAAAGGCTGGTCTAGAGATAGCTACTGTTTTAGAACAGTTATCATTCCAATAATTCTGTTGGTGGGCCTCCTTTCCTAATGTTTGTTTTGTCCCTTCATTAAAAAATCCCTAGCTACATAAAAACAAGAAACATAATTCTGCACTAAAAAGAAAGTTACTTTTGTATTTAATTGACATTTATTTCTAAGCAAGCTGAGCTTAAATATTTATCATTTGCAATTAATGTTACAGTCATTTCTCTACTAAAGCATGGAAGGTCTAAACTTTGTTTTCTTTGTAGTCAACGAAATATAATCTTTCACACATTTCCTACCAAAAAGTGACATTCCACAAAAGAGTAAGCCAAGTAACTGAATCAAAATACCAGGACTTAACACTGTTGTTCTTGGGCTTATAAACTGTTTTGATATTTAAAATAATGATATTTTCAGCCTTACTTCTGTGCTGAAACCAAGCACTTCCAGTGGCTCTGATGGGGTCAGCATGATTTATTGCAATAACTCATTTTTAAATACATGTATGCAGGAGCAGATCCCTAGTGCCTAAATATTACTCTTTCAAATATATTTATTTTTATGTCTCTACAAATGAATTAAAGACCAAATAAACCTAAATTACAGTTTAGTATGTGGAAAAAAACACAATTCATAATATTTCATGATACATTTAATATTTTTTGGAATGTTATCAGGGCAAAGATAATGGAGGTGGAATTCTTGAGTTCTCTTAATATTTCCTGATCATCAATCACTTTGAAAGGCAATGCAAGCCACCTCTTGCAAATTACAAGTGCAAATTAAACCAAAAAACTGCGTTTCTGTCTGTTTTTCTCTTTGTGTGCAGCTTATCATTGGGTTGCTTAGAGCCCTCCTCCCTGCCCTAGCCTAAAGAATGTGACCACAAATTTTATGCAGAGTCCCTTGTCTCCTGAAGTATAAATTCTAGTCTCAAGCCTTTATATCTCTTTATAGCCCTATATCCCTGTATGATATGTAATCCCTGTATAATATAGTCCAGAATGCCCTGTGATGTCATTGACCAAATACAATTATGTCCATATTAGGTTAATCATGTCACCTGGGATACCCCATTTCTTTGTTTACATTAAACTGTGGGGATCAGGATTTGCATTGAGTGAGTCACAGGATTTGCAAGACTGGACAACATGATTGATGGTGGAGTTACCTAAAGGGAAATCTTATGGGGTGTGGGGGGATATTTTTTAAAAGAAGAACTTGTCAAGAAAGTTTGTTTTTTATTTGCTACCTCTATTTTTTGTACTATGTACCCCTTACTCAATCACTTAGATTGGGGCAGTATCTGGAGCCCCCTTGCTTGTACGGGGTGCTCCTAGATTCCAATAGGCCAAAGTGGTAAGGAAGAGGCCTCATCAACATGTGGACAAGGTTCTTTGCCAAGGGGCCTTCCCTGTTGAGGGGATAGGGCCGGGCATTGTTCAGGAGGGAGGGGATGCATGCTTCCCCCTCTTTCTTGGCCTGCCAGTCTGTATGGTCAGACAGGGGTTTGGTATGGATTTTATTGGGACACCACACTTTTTTCTTGGCTTTTGCATCTCAGTTCCAGAATTTAGTTTTTTTCTGCATGGGTTCCAGCTTGAGACAAGAGCTTCAACAAGAATATGGATTTGGTGTAGATAAAGGTAATCCCCTTCCACTACTTTTTACCAGCAGAAGTAGTGGGTTGTATACCTCGTATGGATGTGCAACTTCACAGGCAGGTTAAGGGGCATCCCCCAGGCATTTTATTTAAAGGAATATTGCATTTTTAATGTTTCAAGTAATATAAAAATTTCTGCCCACTGACAAATTGAATTTTGATACTTGTGTTTGCTTTGGCACATGTTCCCCAGAGCACTGCTCAGCCCCCATGCTGTTTGTTAAAATCCCTTGCCTATTATCTTAGACTTAGATATTGTTGTAACTAATTTCAAAGATTCAGCTTCCTTTGACTTTAATGGGGCTCAGATTCAGTACCCAAACTTCAGTAGAGGCCAGTGAACCCATTTCAAACTGAACCCAGGTAAGTTTGGCTCATCATCAGGTCATACTGCGTAATTAGGTGCACCTAGGCTAAGTGGCAGATTAGCAAACCTAAACCACAGGTTCATTGCAAAGAATGACTAAAGCCTTCTGACCAGAAACACTCTTGTCAGGAGGACACATAACACCCTCAGTCATGAAAAGGTAAACCTTACTTATTTCATTTAAATGTTGCTTACCCAATTCACATGTTTTGTTGCATGTTTTTAAGTCTAAAGCCTTTTAGTGACATCATCTTTTCTTGCTCCTAAGAAGTCTGTGATTTACACCAATACTACCCAAAATCATAGCTGAATAAATACATACTCTCAAAAAGCACAAGTGAAATAATATGCAGTTACATATGACACATTCAAGCCACAAAAGACATTGAAAGCTATCATTAGCCTCCTGCAGATAGCAACTCCATGACAGTGACTGGCAAGCTCCTGAGTTATGAACTATTTAAACAATATTTATATTACCTTTTTCAACAGTTCAGAAATAGAATCTTGTAAATAAGGTACGATCTTTTTTCCAGACCACGGATTATGAATAGAGACATTTGCAGCCCGTGGTTTGGATTTTTTTTTCTGCTTTCCATAATTCTTTTGAAGAGGCATCCAAGACATTTAGGCTTATCCTGCAATCCTAAAGCCACATCAGTGATTTTTTGTACTCGTCTTTGATGTTATTTATACATCTTGCAGAAAATGTCAAATGCCTTTATTATATATCATATCAGTTTTCTTGTTTTGTGCTATTAGTGTGTGAGTATAGATATCCATTGACACAAGATAGTGGTCAGAGGTGATGCTGCTATTTGAATGCTGAATGGTGCAGTATTTCTACATCATGTTTTCAAGGCATGTGTAAAGGATAACGGTTCCTTATTCTTTTGGCTTTCTAGAGCAGTGTACATTGGTTCTTCTCCTTAGGTACCTCCAGCAAGCATGGATGAAGACAGAAGACTGAAATCATGTGGTCTTAGAGCATACTATGTTGCATTGTGGGTGAGACCAGTGACAGACGTAGGGTTAGCAAAGGGTTCCTGTGCAAAAACATTTTTGCTTCCCACATAACATAATTAGGGGGACTGGTTAACAAATTATTAAAAAATAACTCCTACTTCTCAACTGTCCTAGAAATAAGGCATGTATATCCAGTATACCCACAGCTAATATACACTCATCGGCCTCTTTATTAGGTACACCTGTTCAATTACTTGGTAACACAAATTGCTAATCAGCCAATCACATGGCAGCAACTCAATGCATTTAGGCATGTAGATGCCGTGAAAACGACTTGCTGAAGTTCAAACCGAGCATCAGAATTGGGGAGAAAGGGGATCTAAGTGACTTTGAACGTGGCATGGTTGTTGGTGCCAGACGGGCTGGTCTGAGTATTTCAAAAACTGCTTATCTACTGGGATTTTCACACACAATCATCTCTAGGGTTTACAGAGAATGGTCTGAAAAATAATTATATCCAGTGAGTGGCAGTTATATGGACAAAAATGCCTTGTTGATGTCAGAGATCAGAGGAGAATGGGCAGACTGGTTGCTGAGACATTCAGATGGTAGAGTCAGAATTTAGTGTAGACAACATGAAAGCATGGATCCATCCTGCCTTGTATCAACGGTTCAGGCTGGTGGTGGTGGTGTAATGGTGTGGGAGATATTTTCTTGGCACTAACAAGGTGTACCTAATAAAGTGGCCGGTGAGTGTAGATGGGCCCTTACAACCAAAAGGATCCTTGTGTAGTTGTGTACCATCCATGAGTGAGACTTTTTTCCCTCTCATATCATTTCTGCTCTTTAATCTCTTTTTGCTCTTGCACTTCCTTAAATTTGAGCCATTGCTTCTCTTATACTTTGATGACAGCCACGGGCGGACTGACCATTTAAGCACTCGGCACTGCCCGAGGGCCCGGGGTCAGTAAGGGGCCCCTTGAAATGCCCCTGGTACCTTTTTATAGGCTTTTTTGGGTGTGGTTTGAGTGTGGGAGAGGACACAGGGGCCCCATGATTTCCTATTGCCCGGGGGCCCCATGAGTTGTCAGTCCGCCCCCGATGACAGCAGTCCTGGGCCAGGGAGGCAGGACAATTAGCAAGACACCAAAAAGCACCTTGAAGAATTATTACTCCCTCAACTTGTTATCCTTTATTTCCCTAATTAAAGTAGAATTGTGGGCATTTTTTTTTTCATTTTAACAAGGAAGGGTTATAATCCCTGTCAGATTTTCCCCCATCTGTGTCCCATTCATTGGAGAGATTTCCCTTCACTTCCTGTTCCATAGCCAAACAGGAGTGAGAGGAAATTCCTGCAAATGAAGGGAATTTCCTGGTCATTAGAACTAGTGACCCCATTGGAAGATTTCCCCTCTATTATTTTTCTGGGGAAAAACAAAATGTGGGATTTTCTTTTACTTTCACTTTCAACGCTAATGGTAAACAGGACAAATAGATTGGGGACACAGACAGCAATACAAACTAACATCCCTCCCTAATCCCTCTGCACTCTACCCAAAACTAGAAAAAAAAGTTTGCCTTTAGTTATACTTTAAGCCATTTAGAAATCAGGAGGTATTACAAAAATCTTGGGTCAAATGTGAAATTTTTTTTTCAGTTTTTACCAGTGTGAAAGAATTAGAACTCCCATTATGTTTTTGTTGTGTGTCCCCATGGGAAGATTCTTCCTCCTTATCTGTTCTGCTTATCATTGTTGCCATCATGGCATATCCATAAATTTACAGTTGCTGCCAGAACTGGAGTAGTGGAAAAATCCTTCAACATAGACACGCCTTGTTCCAGTGACGGTTGTCATAAACTTGGAGATATTTATTCTCACATCCGTTTTATCTCCAGGGCAGGACGTAAAGGAAATCTCCCCAATGGGACACAAAATAAAAAAAAATAATAATTGGCTGTAGGTAAAGTATATATTATAAATCAAATGTGTTTAAATACAAGTAAACTTATAAGCCCAGTGCATTTAAAACCAACAGCAAAATGTGAAACACTGCAGCCTATCAGTCCTTAGATCTTGCGGCTGCTTTAGTTTCCTTTTTTTTTTCAGTTTTTTTGTAACTTTATTTACACCTGGGGATCCTGCCAGTAATGCACAGTGGGGGGACAGTGCTCACTCACTGTACTGTATCTATGGAGGAGCAGGATTGTCACCCTTGGACCTGAACTAGGCTACAACTACTGAGCACATCCACCTCTTCTTAAAGACTAATAGGCACCTCCTTCTCTCCTTAAGGAGTACCGAGCATCTTCCCCTCTCCTTATCTCCCTAACCCTGTCATTCACTGTCATAGGGAGGCTCTGTCATTCACAGAGGCAATCAGGACAGGAAGATAAGACTACTTGACATTACATACATTTTTAATGGTATTTTTAACAGACCAAAAAGAAGCAAATAAGAGAGGTTCATTGTAAAGTGCACGCATCTACTGCCTAGTTACAGTGGATGTAAAAACTCTACACACCCCTGTTAAAATGTCAGGTTTCTGTGATGTAAAAAAAACAGGCAAAGATAAATAATTTCAGAACTTTTTCCACCTTTAATGTAACCTATAAACTGTACAACTCAGTTCAACAACAAACTAAAATATTTTAGGTGGAGGGAAGTAAAAATAAAAAAGATAAAATAATATGGTTGCATAAGTGTGCACACCCTTAACCTAATACTTTGTTGAAGCACCTTTGTTTTTATTCCAGTACTCAGTATTTTTGGGGATGAGTCTGTCAGCATGGCACATCTTGACTTGGCAATATTGGCCCACTTTTCCTTGCAAAAACACTCCAAATCTGTCTCCTGTGCACACCCCTCTTCAGATCACCCCACAGATTTTCAATTGGATTCAGGTCTGGGCTCTGGCTGGTCCATTCCAAAACTTTAATCTTCTTTTGGTGAAGCCATTCCTTTGTTTATTTGGATGTATACTTTGGGTCATTATCATGCTGAAAGATGAAGTTCCTCTTCATGTTTTCTAGCAGAAGCCTGAAAGTTTTGTGCCAATATTGACTGGTATTTGGAGCTGTTCAGAATTCCCTCTACTTTGACTAAGGCCATCAAAGAACAACAATGAGATCCCTCTGATGCTTTGGAAGCTCTCTGCGGACCATGGCTCTTGCTGTAGGATGCAATTAGGAACATGTCAGGAAAGACCTACTAGAACAGCTGAACTTTATTTGGGGTTAATCAAAGGCACTTTAAATGATGGCAGGTGTGTACTGACTCCTACTTCACATGATTTTGAATGTGATTGCTTAGTTCTGAACAAAGCTACATCCCAAATTATAAGAGGGTGTGCACACTTATGCAACCACATTGTTTTAGGTTTTTATGTTTACTTCCCCCCCTAAAAGATTTCAGTTTGTTTTTCAATTGAGTTGAACAGTTTATAGGTCATATTAAAGGTGGAAAAAGTTATGAAATGATTTCTTTGTCTCATTTTTTTACATCACAGGTATCCTGACATTTTAACAGGGCTTTGTAGACTTTTTATATCCACTGTATATAAAGGAACTAGTTTGGACCAAGCTAACTATTTAAAGTCATAGTAAAGTTGGAATTCTACTTTAACATTACATGGAAGGGAAAGCTAGTTAGGACTTTTAAGCATGTAAAAAGCAAGTAAAATGGTAAGCAACCATTTTTAAATATTGTCTAGGTCATGCTTTGTGAATGGGAACATGTAACAAATATAAAGTAGGCGTTATCTGACTTGGCTGCAGAAGTGGAAATATACTTTATGTATTTTACACTTATTGTGTAACAAATGCTTATCTTTTTATTTTTTTGTAAGCCAGTGAAGCAGAGTTCCAATAATACGTCAATAAAACATGGAGTCATATTAAGCATGCAAAGACTGTAAAAAAAAGAAAATATATGCTTTGTAATTCGTATGTTAATTAATCATTGGCCAGATCTCATTTCATTCATGTGTGGAGTCCATATGGCTCTACTTAGCGGATGAAACAAACGTACAGTGTGGCTCTTGTTCCACATGTCTCTTCACTGTAGTTAACAACTGGAACCACCCTAAATTCTAGTTAAAGGAAATGACACAAATCTTCCTTTGTAGAGCTGGAGCAATCATCTTATTTAAGTGAATATACAGGACATTATCTATTTTCATTGCTTATGGAGGGCTGTATGCTTCCTTCTGTCTAGTCAGGATTGGTAAGCAGCTGATTACTAAAAAGGAAAAGTCAGACACAAAATTCCATTTGATATAATGTTACAGGCTGGAGTTCAAGGTTTTAGCCCTCCACTTCACCCGCCTTGATGACTTGAGGGTCTACGTTGTAAATCAGTGGGGCAAGAGAGTTGGTTTGAATTATATGTCAAGGCAAAATCAAAAAGTTGCCTAATAAGTAGTTACCGCTGTGTAGTAACTTGTTTAACATTCCACATCTTGTAAATTTGTTACTGCCAGAGAGGGTGAGCTGATCATGTCTTGTCCAGATGTTTGGCCTTGTAATTACTAATCTACATACCTGTTGATCCTGACAATACTGCTGGTGTTAAGTCACTTTCTTTAAGTGAATGACAACATTGCAAAACGGGTGCAGAAATTGTCCCCTGGCCTTCCTGAACATCCCCTAAGTACTATAGGGCAATGGTATAAGAAAGTTCCTTCCATATCCTATTATGTCTATGAAGGAAGTGCCTGCTAACTTCCACTTAATATGCATCACAGATACCTCTGCACTGTCTCCCCCATTTGAGTAATGGTAATCTGCATAACAACCCCCCTACATTGATTCAAGGTGTGACCAGAAAAGCAGTTCTACAGCTATGTCAGTGGAAAAGATGTGGCATGCACCGAGGTTGATGCTAGCAGAAAGGAAAACAATCACGTGACCATGGATTCAACCACAGGTATAGGTAAATTTAAGTCCACTTTGGGTAAACCATGAGTCCCAAACACAAGTATAAAAGATTAGCCTCGCCTGCTATGCTCACCCAATCTCTGTGTTGACTTCTACAGTATACCTGCTTGCAGGTGGCGCTTGTTGTATTGGCAATGCAGCTGGAGGAGGAGGTGTTACAAAAGTTAATTGCTTGCTTGCTTGCTAGGGGAAAGAGTTTCACTTACCTGATTCCCCACTCCCCTGACAGGTGACGCCCGATCTGGCGGTGGACTTTCCCTCTGTGTCCTCACATCCAGAGCAAGTCTAAAGGCCCTGCTCTAGTCTTAATGATGTCAAGACCCTAGACTGGTGGGGTGTGGCAGACACTGTGGGGACTGGTCTAACTGCAAGAAGGAGAGCAGACTCATCCTCAGACCAGGGGCAGACTGACAACTCATGGGGCCCCTGGGCAATAGGGGATCATGGGGCCCCTGTGTCCTTGCCCAAGCTCAGAAAAGCCTATGAAAAAGGTAGCAGGGGCATCTCATGGGGCCCCCTACTGACCCCGGGCCCTCGGGCAGTGCTCAAGTTTCCAAATGGTCAGTCCACCCCTGCCTCAGACTAATACTCAGCCCCCCCCCCCCCCCAAGAATGACAATGTCGCTGTCTGCTGTGCTTCCTGAGCTCGTTCATCCGTACAGAGCAGGGTCTCAGTAATACAGGAGGTGAGTTACTAGCTAGATCATGGGGTGAAAACAGAGGGAAAAAGTCATAGAAGAGGAAACTGATGCAGCCACCACATCTGATGACTGGTAAGCAGCAATATATAAAATTTTTTGTTTTGGGTTCAATACTGCTTTAACCTCTTAAACTCCAGAAGATTTTACCCCCTTAATGACCAGGGCATTTTTTTGCTATTCATCACAAATGAAAATAAGGAATTGTGCTTAGAGATAAAATAGAGCTGCTACCACACCAATTGACACAATTGACCAAGACATACAGTGAAGGAAATACAGTAAGTATTTGATCCCGTGCTGATTTTAAATGTTTTGCCCACTCACAAAGAAATGATCAGTCTAAAAATTGAATGGTAGGTGTATTGTAACACTGAGACAGGATAGCAACAAAAAATTCAAAAGACAATTATGCACTGATCTGCATGTTCGTGAGGGAAATGAGTATTTGATCCCCTTCACAAAACATGATTTAGTACTTGGTGGCAAATCCCTTGTTGGCAATCACAGAGGTCAGATATTTCCTGTAGTTGGCCACCAGGTTTGCACACATCTCAGGAGGGATTTTGGCCCACTCCTCTTGGCAGATCCTCTCCAAGTCATTAAGGTTTGGTGGCTGACATTTGGCAACTCGAACTTTCAGCTCCCTCCACTGATTTTCAATCAGATTAAGGTCTGGAGACTGGCTAGGCCACTCCAGGAGCTTAATGTGCTTCTTCTTGAGATACTCCTTTGTTGCCTTGGCCTTGTGTTTTGGATCATTGTCATGCTGGAACTCCCATCCACAACCCATTTTCAATGCCCGGGCTGAGGGAAGAAGGTTCTCACTCAAGATTTGACATTACATTGCCCCGTCCATCGTTCCTTTGATGCGGTGCAGTTGTCCTGTCCACTTAGCAGAAAAACACCCCCAAAGCAGAATGTTTCCAACTCCATGTTTGACAGTTGAGATGGTATTCTTGGGGTCATAGGCAGCATTCCTCCTCCTCCAAACAAGGCGAGTTGAGTTGATGCCAAAAAGCTCGATTTTGGTCTCAACTGACCACAACACTTTCAACCAGTCCTCCTCTGCATCATTCAGGTGTTCAGTGGCAAACTTCAGATGGGCCTGGACATGTGCTTTCTTGAGCAGAGGGACCTTGCGGGCACTGCAGGATTTCAATCCTTGTCGGCGTAGTGTGTTATCAATTGTTTTCTTGGTGACTGTGGTCCCAGCTGCCTGGAGATCATTGACAAGATCCTCACGTGTAGTTCTGGGATGATTCCTCACTGTTCTCATGATCATTGACACTCCACGAGGTGAGATCTTGCATGGTGCACCAAACCTAAGGAGACTGACAGTTGTTTTGTGTTTCTTCCATTTGCAAATGATTGCAGCAACTGTTGTCACCTTCTCACCAAGCTGCTTGGCGATAGTTTGCTAGCCCAGTCCAGCCTTGTGTAGGTCTACAATCTTGTCCCTGACATCCTTGGACAGCTCTTTGGTCTTTGCCATGGTGGAGAGTTTGGAATCTGATTGTTTGTTTGCTCCTGTGGACAGGTGTCTTTTATACAGGTAACAAAATGAGATTAGAAGCACTCACTTTAAGAGACTATTTCTAATCTCAGAAACAAAAAAGGGATGATCCAAATTAACATTACTATACTAGTAATGGTAGTGATCGGCAACTTACAATGGGACTGTAATAGTGCAGCAGGCAATCTGACACTGACATCTTTAGTGACACTAATACACTGATCAGCAATAATAATATACACTAAATAAATGAAAAAGTGTATATGCAGCGCACAAATAATGCTCTAATATATTAGTGTTATAAGTAGATGCAGTATACCATAAACATATATCATTGTGCGTAGTGAACAAATACAGGTGAAACTCGAAAAATTAGAATATTGTGCAAAAGTTCATTTATTTCGGTAATGCAACTTAAAAGGTGAAACTAATACATGAGATAGACTCATTACATGCAAAGCAAGATAGTTCAAGCCGTGATTTGTCATAAGTGTGATGATTATGGCTTACAGCTCATGAAAACCCCAAATCCACAATAATCAATATAGTCAATAATATACACTGTAACCGTACTAATGGCACTGGCTGGGAAGGGGTTAACGTCTAGGGGCAATTTAAAGGTTAACTGTGTCCCTAACAAGTGCAATGTGTGATTTTACTTAGAGATGTGACTGTTTTATCTATCTCCCTGCTTTGCAGGGGGGGGGGGAAGCCACATCTTTGCTCTGTGCACAGAACCCTGTGTTGTTAGTAAACACAGGTCTCTCTTCTGTCATTCACTCAGCAGATCGGCAGGTCCTGGCCCGTAATCATTTGTCAGGACTTGCTGATCGACTTGTGCTGTGCTGAATGACAGCACAGATGGGGTGCCCCCCTACGCTGGAAATGACGGATTACATACATGTACGTTATCCAGCACAGAGTGACCGCCCCACCGCAGTATATATATATATATATGAGGTAGTCCTCATACGGTTAATCTCGGATGAAGCTGCATTGTGTGTAATGGTTAGAACACACAGAAGCAGAACGACAAGCTGAATTTTCATCAACAGGCCATGAAGTTCTGTCTTTTAAGTAAAAACTGAAAAAGAGGGTTTATTTTATGTTGTACAGACACGAGTTAACACTGAAATACCACTCTTTAAATAAATAAATCTTTCAATTTGCTTCACTGGCTAAAAGTCCACTACGTGCAGGCAACAAGTGCAATTTAATGGAAAAACATTTTGCTGAAATGTACTTGACCGGACAGCTCATAAAACACTAACACATGTTAAAGCAACAAAGTACAAATGCTTAACAGTGTATTAAATCAGAACAAGGTGGAAAAATACCTTTCAGCTAATTTCACATTAGTCTGTCTTCACAGATATCATAAAGGAAGAGCAATGTTCCTTTCATGAAATTGCCAGATTCCCTGACTAACGCTTTCTTCAGATATTAAAAAGGAAACGGCCTTATCGTTATCATCTGCTGGGGCAGAGTTCTGTTTTGTATTTTTCTGTCTTTGTTCTGTCTTCCATTTATGTGTGTACACTATGGCACTGATCTCACTAAAGAAAAAAAAATTAATAAAATTAAAAAACACTTTTGAAAAGAAATAAGAAAAAAAAAATCTTATTTTAATGTCAATTTTTCAAAGTTTTTATTAAAGTATTGTTAGAAGGAATGATACTCAGTTTAGTGAGAAACAGGAAAAGATATTAGATATGAAAATCAAAAATATATATATAAAAAAAAAAATCAAGGCATACCTTACACTTGACTTCCACCCCTGGCACCTAAGCAAGGGTGATGTCATTAGGTCAGGACCAACAGTCCTTTTGATGTCACCCTTTGCCTAGATGCTGTGGGCACAACCCAGGGTGTAAGGTTAGTATATTTTTGTATTTTTGATCTTTTATATAGGTAACAGGGGCGGACTTACAACTCATGGGGCCCCCAGGCAATAGGGGATCATGGGGCCCCTGTGTCCTTTCCCAAACTCAAAAAAGCCTATGAAAAAAGTACCAGGGGCATCTCATGGGACCCCCTACTGACCCCGGGCCCTCGGGCAGTGTCCGAGTTTCCAAATGGTCAGTCTGCCCCTGATAGGTAACTCTACGTTTTGGAGGGGTGGAGGTCTATACCTTAATTACACCTACTCAACAGAAAAATTACACAGTATAGCAATTAACATGTTTCCGTGTTTTAAAAAACACTCTGATTAGAGATGAGCGAAGAAATGAAAAATTCGATTCGACTGATTCGGCGAATTCGTGGACAATATTCGATTCGAGTCGAATAAATTCGCTGTGAATTTAACTTAAAAAAGGGTGTTTCTAGGCTTCAGAGAGACTTAATATTAGTGCAGAACACTGTACCTTTAATTTAAATGCCCTTGGAGTCTGCTGGGGAAGAGAAATAATACTGTCAGTCAGTATGACATGCAGATGAGTGCCGTCGATCTTAGAATCACCGCACACTTCACTCATTTGGGCAGTCACGGGGCCAAAACCAGAGTGTGGAGCCACAGTGTGGCGGTGGAGGCAGCAGCAATGGGAGGCCATACAGCACCCTATGACAAAAATGGAAACCACCAGCAGTGTGAGGAGACCTGAAAGTGGCACATGGCAGAGTGTGGCGATAGAGACAGCAGCAATGGGAGGCCGTACAGGGACCCATGACACACTCTGGACCTGGCAGCAGCATGAGGAGGCGGTACAGGGGCCCATGACAGATTACGGGCCTGGCAGCAGCATGAGGAGTCGGTACAGGGGCCCATGGCAGATTACGGGCCTGGCAGCAGCAATGGGAGGCCGTACAGGGACCCATGACACACTCTGGACCTGGCAGCAGCATGGGGAGGCGGTACAGGGGCCCATGACAGATTACGGGCCTGGCAGCAGCATGAGGAGTCGGTACGGGGGCCCATGACACACTCTGGACCTGGCAGCAGCATGAGGAGGCGGTACAGGGGCGCATGACAGATTACGAGCCTGGCAGCAGCAACTTGGACAGGAGGACGTTCAGCTTCTGCACCGTCGGGTGCGTGCTCGCAAACTGTTGTCTCTTGGAAACGGATTCCAAGAAAGACTGCTGACGGAATCCGTGAAGATGAGTAGCAGGAGAAGGAGCATCTGAACGAGCGGAATATGCCAACAAGCGACAACAGGGGCCCATGACAGATTACGGGCCTGGCAGCAGCATGAGAAGTCGGTACGGGGGCCCATGGCAGATTACGGGCCTGGCAGCAGCTATGGGAGGCCCGTAATCTGCCAGCACCCTATGACAAAAAATGGAACCCACCAGCAGTGTGAGGAGACCTGAAAGTGGCACATGGCAGAGTGTGGCGATGGAGACAGCAGCAATGGGAGGCCGTACAGGGACCCATGAGAGACTCTGGACCTGGCAGCAGCATGAGGAGGCGGTATAGGGGCCCATGGCAGATTAGGGGCCTGGCAGCAGCTATGGGAGGCCCGTAATCTGCCAGCACCCTATGACAAAAAATGGAACACACCAGCAGTGTGAGGAGACCTGAAAGTGGCACATGGCAGAGTGTGGCGATGGAGGCAGCAGCAATGGGAGGCCGTACAGGGACCCATGAGAGACTCTGGACTTGGCAGCAGCATGAGGAGGCGGTATAGGGGCCCATGGCAGATTAGGGGCCTGGCAGCAGCTATGGGAGGCCCGTAATCTGCCAGCACCCTATGACAAAAAATGGAACACACCAGCAGTGTGAGGAGACCTGAAAGTGGCACATGTTTGGGGCATGATTCATGGCGGATTTAGTCAGTTGTGTCAGGAACTGGTGGTTTGAAATCCAGACTAATCCACGCCTGATTCATTTTCACAAACGTGAGTCTCTCCACACTTTGGGTGGACAGTCGTGTCCTCCGCGGAGTTGCAATACCTCCTGCCGCACTAAACACGCGCTCCGATGCCACGCTACTGGCCGGGCATGACAGCCTTTCAAGGGCAAATTCAGCTAGTTGGGGCCAAAGGTCAAGTTTCGTTGCCCAGTAGTCAAGGGGATTGTCTACCTCGGTTGGCAGGGTGCTGTCCAAGTAGGCCTAAGCCTGTTGTTTGAGGTCCTGCTCCAGGTCCACCTGATGCTGCTGCTGCTGCTGCGGCTGGTTAGTAGTTTCCTCACTGCGCTGGTGAAGAAAGCTACTCATCATCGACTGCAGACTGAGGCAGCCGCTGCTGGTGGAGCTGCCACTGCTCCTACCACCCCACCCCTCCCCTGCTGCCATGGCAGCGGAACACGAGCGCACAGGGCCCACAGTGTCTGAGGATGGACGTTGGCGCAGACAGGCAGAGACCAGCTGACTACATAGGTGTTTTTTATAGTACGTTATTTTGGCCTCCCTCTCAGCAGGTGTGAAAAAGGCCACCATTTTTGAACGGTAGCGAGGGTCCAACAAGGTGGACAGCCAAAAGTCATCCCTCTGTCTGATGGTTATTATTCGGCTGTCGCTACGCAAGCAACCGAGCATGCTATGGGCCATTTGTGCCAAGGAATGCGAGGGACTCCCTGCCTCCATCTCCACAGCATACTGCCACGGTGCGTCTAGGTCCTCTGTCTCCTCTTCCTCCTCCTCTACCAGATGCTCCTGCTCCTCCACTCCTGTCCGCTGAGTGGAAAAACCACCCATTTCACTCAATAATTCCTGAGCACCAATGTCCTCCTCTACCTCCTCCTCTTCTTCCAGTCCTGCCCCCACAGGGGCCATGTGGCGTTGAGATCTGTGCGCCACGTCTACCGCACCCTGACCAGCCATTGTTAACAGCATTTGTTCCAGGACGTGCAACAGAGGAATGACGTCGTTCATCCCATAGTCCTGCCGACTCACGAATAGCGTGGCCTCCTCAAAGGGCCTGAGCAAGCGCAGGTGTCACGCATGAGCTGCCAATGGCTGACATCTAAGTTACACAGGGAGTACCTTTATCTGCTTTTAACATCAGGAAATCTGTGATGGCCTTTTGCTGTTCGTAAAGGCGGTCTAACATATGTAGGGTTGAATTCCACGTTGTTGCAACGTCACAGCATGAGGAGTCGGTATAGGGGCCCATGGCAGATTAGGGGCCTGGCAGCAGTTATGGGAGGCCCATAATCTGCCAGCACCCTATGACAAAAAATGGAACACACCAGCAGTGTGAGGAGACCTGAAAGTGGCACATGGCAGAGTGTGGCGATGGAGACAGCAGCAATGGGAGGCCGTACAGGGACCCATGACACACTCTGGACCTGGCAGCAGCATGAGGAGGCGGTATATAGGGGCCTACGGCAGATTAGGGGCCTGGCAGCAGCTATAGGAGGCCCGTAATCTGCCAGCACCCTATGTCAAAAAATTCAACACACCAGCAGTGTGTGAGGAGACCTGAAAGTGGCACATGGCAGAGTGTGGCGATGGAGACAGCAGCAATGGGAGGCCGTACAGGGACCCATGACAGACTCTGGACTTGGCAGCAGCATGAGGAGGCGGTATATAGGGGCTTATGGCAGATTAGGGGCCTGGCAGCAGCTATAGGAGGCCCGTAATCTGCCAGCACCCTATGTCAAAAAATTCAACACACCAGCAGTGTGAGGAGACCTGAAAGTGGCACATGGCAGCAGAGTGTGGCGATGGAGACAGCAGCAATGGGAGGCCGTACAGGGACCCATGACAGACTCTGAACTTGGCAGCAGCATGAGGAGGCGGTATATAGGGGCCCATGGCAGATTAGGGGCCTGGCAGCAGCTATAGGAGGCCCGTAATCTGCCAGCACCCTATGTCAAAAAATTCAACACACCAGCAGTGTGTGAGGAGAAATGAAAGTGGCACATGGCAGCAGAGTGTGGCGATGGAGACAGCAGCAATGGGAGGCCGTACAGGGACCCATGACAGACTCTGAACTTGGCAGCAGCATGAGGAGGCGGTATATAGGGGCCCATGGCAGATTAGGGGCCTGGCAGCAGCGATAGGAGGCCCGTAATCTGCCAGCACCCTATGTCAAAAAATTCAACACACCAGCAGTGTGTGAGGAGAAATGAAAGTGGCACATGGCAGAGTGTGGCGATGGAGACAGCAGCAATGGGAGGCCGTACAGGGACCCATGACAGACTCTGGACTTGGCAGCAGCATGAGGAGGCGGTATATAGGGGCCCATGGCAGATTAGGGGCCTGGCAGCAGCTATAGGAGGCCCGTAATCTGCCAGCACCCTATGTCAAAAAATTCAACACACCAGCAGTGTGTGAGGAGAAATGAAAGTGGCACATGGCAGAGTGTGGCGATGGAGACAGCAGCAATGGGAGGCCGTACAGGGACCCATGACAGACTCTGGACTTGGCAGCAGCATGAGGAGGCGGTATATAGGGGCCCATGGCAGATTAGGGGCCTGGCAGCAGCTATAGGAGGCCCGTAATCTGCCAGCACCCTATGTCAAAAAATTCAACACACCAGCAGTGTGAGGAGACCTGAAAGTGGCACATGGCAGAGTGTGGCGATGGAGACAGCAGCAATGGGAGGCCGTACAGGGACCATGACAGACTCTGGACTTGGCAGCAGCATGAGGAGGCGGTATATAGGGGCCCATGGCAGATTAGGGGCCTGGCAGCAGCTATGTGAGGCCCGTAATCTGCCTGCACCCTATGTCAAAAAATTTAACACACCAGCAGTGTGAAGAGACCTGAAAGTGGCACATGGCAGCAGAGTGTGGCGATGGAGACAGCAGCAATGGGAGGCCGTACAGGGACCATGACAGACTCTGGACTTGGCAGCAGCATGAGGAGGCGGTATATAGGGGCCCATGGCAGATTAGGGGCCTGGCAGCAGCTATGTGAGGCCCGTAATCTGCCTGCACCCTATGTCAAAAAATTTAACACACCAGCAGTGTGAAGAGACCTGAAAGTGGCACATGGCAGCAGAGTGTGGCGATGGAGACAGCAGCAATGGGAGGCCGTACAGGGACCCATGAGAGACTCTGGACTTGGCAGCAGCATGAGGAGGCGGTATATAGGGGCCCATGGCAGATTAGGGGCCTGGCAGCAGCTATGTGAGGCCCGTAATCTGCCTGCACCCTATGTCAAAAAATTAAACACACCAGCAGTGTGAAGAGACCTGAAAGTGGCACATGGCAGCAGAGTGTGGCGATGGAGACAGCAGCAATGGGAGGCCGTACAGGGACCATGACAGACTCTGGACTTGGCAGCAGCATGAGGAGGCGGTATATAGGGGCCCATGGCAGATTAGGGGCCTGGCAGCAGCTATGTGAGGCCCGTAATCTGCCTGCACCCTATGTCAAAAAATTTAACACACCAGCAGTGTGAAGAGACCTGAAAGTGGCACATGGCAGCAGAGTGTGGCGATGGAGACAGCAGCAATGGGAGGCCGTACAGGGACCCATGACAGACTATGGACTTGGCAGCAGCATGAGGAGGCGGTATATAGGGGCCCATGGCAGATTAGGGGCCTGGCAGCAGCTATAGGAGGCCCGTAATCTGCCAGCACCCTATGTCAAAAAATTCAACACACCAGCAGTGTGTGAGGAGAAATGAAAGTGGCACATGGCAGAGTGTGGCGATGGAGACAGCAGCAATGGGAGGCCGTACAGGGACCCATGACAGACTCTGGACTTGGCAGCAGCATGAGGAGGCGGTATATAGGGGCCCATGGCAGATTAGGGGCCTGGCAGCAGCTATAGGAGGCCCGTAATCTGCCAGCACCCTATGTCAAAAAATTCAACACACCAGCAGTGTGAGGAGACCTGAAAGTGGCACATGGCAGAGTGTGGCGATGGAGACAGCAGCAATGGGAGGCCGTACAGGGACCCATGACAGACTCTGAACTTGGCAGCAGCATGAGGAGGCGGTATATAGGGGCCCATGGCAGATTAGGGGCCTGGCAGCAGCTATGGGAGGCCCGTAATCTGCCAGCACCCTATGTCAAAAAATTCAACACACCAGCAGTGTGAGGAGACCTGAAAGTGGCACATGGCAGAGTGTGGCGATGGAGACAGCAGCAATGGGAGGCCGTACAGGGACCCATGAGAGACTCTGGACTTGGCAGCAGCATGAGGAGGCGGTATATAGGGGCCCATGGCAGATTAGGGGCCTGGCAGCAGCTATGTGAGGCCCGTAATCTGCCTGCACCCTATGTCAAAAAATTAAACACACCAGCAGTGTGAAGAGACCTGAAAGTGGCACATGGCAGCAGAGTGTGGCGATGGAGACAGCAGCAATGGGAGGCCGTACAGGGACCATGACAGACTCTGGACTTGGCAGCAGCATGAGGAGGCGGTATATAGGGGCCCATGGCAGATTAGGGGCCTGGCAGCAGCTATGTGAGGCCCGTAATCTGCCTGCACCCTATGTCAAAAAATTTAACACACCAGCAGTGTGAAGAGACCTGAAAGTGGCACATGGCAGCAGAGTGTGGCGATGGAGACAGCAGCAATGGGAGGCCGTACAGGGACCCATGAGAGACTCTAGACTTGGCAGCAGCATGAGGAGGCGGTATATAGGGGCCCATGGCAGATTAGGGGCCTGGCAGCAGCTATGTGAGGCCCGTAATCTGCCTGCACCCTATGTCAAAAAATTTAACACACCAGCAGTGTGAAGAGACCTGAAAGTGGCACATGGCAGCAGACTGTGGCGATGGAGACAGCAGCAATGGGAGGCCGTACAGGGACCATGACAGACTCTGGACTTGGCAGCAGCATGAGGAGGCGGTATATAGGGGCCCATGGCAGATTAGGGGCCTGGCAGCAGCTATGTGAGGCCCGTAATCTGCCTGCACCCTATGTCAAAAAATTTAACACACCAGCAGTGTGAAGAGACCTGAAAGTGGCACATGGCAGCAGAGTGTGGCGATGGAGACAGCAGCAATGGGAGGCCGTACAGGGACCCATGAGAGACTCTAGACTTGGCAGCAGCATGAGGAGGCGGTATATAGGGGCCCATGGCAGATTAGGGGCCTGGCAGCAGCTATGTGAGGCCCGTAATCTGCCTGCACCCTATGTCAAAAAATTAAACACACCAGCAGTGTGAAGAGACCTGAAAGTGGCACATGGCAGCAGAGTGTGGCGATGGAGACAGCAGCAATGGGAGGCCGTACAGGGACCCATGAGAGACTCTAGACTTGGCAGCAGCATGAGGAGGCGGTATATAGGGGCCCATGGCAGATTAGGGGCCTGGCAGCAGCTATGTGAGGCCCGTAATCTGCCTGCACCCTATGTCAAAAAATTTAACACACCAGCAGTGTGAAGAGACCTGAAAGTGGCACATGGCAGCAGACTGTGGCGATGGAGACAGCAGCAATGGGAGGCCGTACAGGGACCATGACAGACTCTGGACTTGGCAGCAGCATGAGGAGGCGGTATATAGGGGCCCATGGCAGATTAGGGGCCTGGCAGCAGCTATGTGAGGCCCGTAATCTGCCTGCACCCTATGTCAAAAAATTTAACACACCAGCAGTGTGAAGAGACCTGAAAGTGGCACATGGCAGCAGACTGTGGCGATGGAGACAGCAGCAATGGGAGGCCGTACAGGGACCATGACAGACTCTGGACTTGGCAGCAGCATGAGGAGGCGGTATATAGGGGCCCATGGCAGATTAGGGGCCTGCCAGCAGCTATGTGAGGCCCGTAATCTGCCTGCACCCTATGTCAAAAAATTTAACACACCAGCAGTGTGAAGAGACCTGAAAGTGGCACATGGCAGCAGAGTGTGGCGATGGAGACAGCAGCAATGGGAGGCCGTACAGGGACCCTTGAGAGACTCTAGACTTGGCAGCAGCATGAGGAGGCGGTATATAGGGGCCCATGGCAGATTAGGGGCCTGGCAGCAGCTATGTGAGGCCCGTAATCTGCCTGCACCCTATGTCAAAAAATTAAACACACCAGCAGTGTGAAGAGACCTGAAAGTGGCACATGGCAGCAGAGTGTGGCGATGGAGACAGCAGCAATGGGAGGCCGTACAGGGACCCATGACAGACTCTGGACTTGGCAGCAGCATGAGGAGGCGGTATATAGGGGCCCATGGCAGATTAGGGGCCTGGCAGCAGCTATAGGAGGCCCGTAATCTGCCAGCACCCTATGTCAAAAAATTCAACACACCAGCAGTGTGTGAGGAGAAATGAAAGTGGCACATGGCAGAGTGTGGCGATGGAGACAGCAGCAATGGGAGGCCGTACAGGGACCCATGACAGACTCTGGACTTGGCAGCAGCATGAGGAGGCGGTATATAGGGGCCCATGGCAGATTAGGGGCCTGGCAGCAGCTATAGGAGGCCCGTAATCTGCCAGCACCCTATGTCAAAAAATTCAACACACCAGCAGTGTGAGGAGACCTGAAAGTGGCACATGGCAGAGTGTGGCGATGGAGACAGCAGCAATGGGAGGCCGTACAGGGACCCATGACAGACTCTGAACTTGGCAGCAGCATGAGGAGGCGGTATATAGGGGCCCATGGCAGATTAGGGGCCTGGCAGCAGCTATGGGAGGCCCGTAATCTGCCAGCACCCTATGTCAAAAAATTCAACACACCAGCAGTGTGAGGAGACCTGAAAGTGGCACATGGCAGAGTGTGGCGATGGAGACAGCAGCAATGGGAGGCCGTACAGGGACCCATGAGAGACTCTGGACTTGGCAGCAGCATGAGGAGGCGGTATATAGGGGCCCATGGCAGATTAGGGGCCTGGCAGCAGCTATGTGAGGCCCGTAATCTGCCTGCACCCTATGTCAAAAAATTAAACACACCAGCAGTGTGAAGAGACCTGAAAGTGGCACATGGCAGCAGAGTGTGGCGATGGAGACAGCAGCAATGGGAGGCCGTACAGGGACCATGACAGACTCTGGACTTGGCAGCAGCATGAGGAGGCGGTATATAGGGGCCCATGGCAGATTAGGGGCCTGGCAGCAGCTATGTGAGGCCCGTAATCTGCCTGCACCCTATGTCAAAAAATTTAACACACCAGCAGTGTGAAGAGACCTGAAAGTGGCACATGGCAGCAGAGTGTGGCGATGGAGACAGCAGCAATGGGAGGCCGTACAGGGACCCATGAGAGACTCTAGACTTGGCAGCAGCATGAGGAGGCGGTATATAGGGGCCCATGGCAGATTAGGGGCCTGGCAGCAGCTATGTGAGGCCCGTAATCTGCCTGCACCCTATGTCAAAAAATTTAACACACCAGCAGTGTGAAGAGACCTGAAAGTGGCACATGGCAGCAGAGTGTGGCGATGGAGACAGCAGCAATGGGAGGCCTTACAGGGACCCATGAGAGACTCTAGACTTGGCAGCAGCATGAGGAGGCGGTATATAGGGGCCCATGGCAGATTAGGGGCCTGGCAGCAGCTATGTGAGGCCCGTAATCTGCCTGCACCCTATGTCAAAAAATTTAACACACCAGCAGTGTGTGAGGAGACCTGAAAGTGGCACATGGCAGAGTGTGGCGATGGAGACAGCAGCAATGGGAGGCCGTACAGGGACCCATGAGAGACTCTGGCACTGGCAGCAGCATGAGGAGGCGGTATATAGGGGCCTATGGCAGATTAGGGGCCTGGCAGCAGCTATGTGAGGCCCGTAATCTGCCAGCACCCTATGTCAAAAAACTGAACACACCAGCAGTGTGAGGAGACCTGAAAGTGGCACATGGCAGAGTGTGGCGATGGAGACAGCAGCAATGGGAGGCCGTACAGGGACCCATGACAGACTCTGGACCTGGCAGCAGCATGAGGAGGCGGTATATAGGGGCCTATGGCAGATTAGGGGCCCGTAATCTGCCAGCACCCTATGTCAAAAAACTGAACACACCAGTAGTGTGTGAGGAGACCTGAAAGTGGCACATGGCAGAGTGTGGCGATGGAGACAGCAGCAATGGGAGGCCGTACAGGGACCCATGAGAGACTCTGGACCTGGCAGCAGCATGAGGAGGCGGTATATAGGGGCCTATGGCAGATTAGGGGCCTGGCAGCAGCTATGGGAGGCCCGTAATCTGCCAGCACCCTATGTCAAAAAACTGAACACACCAGCAGTGTGTGAGGAGACCTGAAAGTGGCACATGGCAGAGTGTGGCGATGGAGACAGCAGCAATGGGAGGCCGTACAGGGACCCATGAGAGACTCTGGACCTGGCAGCAGCATGAGGAGGCGGTATATAGGGGCCTATGGCAGATTAGGGGCCTGGCAGCAGCTATAGGAGGCCCATAATCTGCCAGCACCCTATGTCAAAAAATTCAACACACCAGCAGTGTGAGGAGACCTGAAAGTGGCACATGGCATGAGACACTGTGGACCTGGCAGCAGCATGAGGAGGCGGTATATAGGGGCCCATGGCAGATTAGGGGCCTGGCAGCAGCTATGGGAGGCCCGTAATCTGCCAGCACCCTATGTCAAAAAACTGAACACACCAGCAGTGTGTGAGGAGACCTGAAAGTGGCACATGGCAGAGTGTGGCGATGGAGACAGCAGCAATGGGAGGTCTCCCATTGTCCCAACATGGCCCAAATAGTCCCAACATGGGCCCCCTGGCCACGCTTGACTTTCTGGCCACATAGTCGACATACGGCTACGTTTACTTCCTCGGGCGGCTTGACGAAATATTGCCACACCGCCGAGTAGGAAACTTTGCCCCCGATACTCCTCACTGGCTGACTGCTGCTTCCTCCGTGCACACCGGCACCACTACTGGCCGTGGTGGTAGGCTGCAGTGGAGCTGGTGCTCTACTCCGTGGCCGTTTGGCTCCACTGACACTGCTTCCACTGACACTGCTGCGACCCTGCTGCTGTCTCCTGGGCAACCCACCGACTGTTTCGCTCACTGCCAAGCTGCCACCCTCTTCTCCTGATGATGCGGAAGAAATTGCCTGATGACGACGAGGCTGCCAAGTGCGATCAACCTCCTCATCATCAAGTAGGGTCTCCGCCTCACTACTAGCCCCCTCGGCTGCGTCTGGGTCAGGAGACAGACCTGTCTCCAGACCGGCTACCGGGCCACTCTCCTCGCCACTACTTCTTCGCCTAGCTGCTGAAAAGGCGGATGTCTCCCCCCGTTCCTGACCGCCCTCTGTTAGCTCTTCCTCACTGTACAGTGGGGCTGAGCCCACAGCATGCGATACTTCGCTTGGTGAGGGAACACCAAAGGACAGGGGCAGGTAGAGGACACGTGATTTCAGTGGGCTAGGTCCCGGGCCATGCCAACTAACGTTTGTGTCTGACGTACCCACCGACCGTTGGCTGTAGGTGTCAGAGGTGACCTGGAAAGAGGAAGACGACCGAGCCAACCAATCGATAACGGCAGGGTTGTCGGTGGAGACACGACCGCTGGATGACACCGGGAGCACTGGCCTCTGGCTGCGAATAGTGCTGCCTCGACCCCTTCCTCTGCTGCCACGTCTGCTCGCTCCTAAAACATTGCCTCCTCTGCCACTCCTCTGCATGTTGTCTGACATACTATTTAATTCAACGATTATGTGTCCCTGAGTAACAATTCTGTGTCCCTGAGTAACAATTCTGTGTCTGTGCGAGTAACAATTCTGTGGCCCTAAGTAACAGTTCTGTGGCCCTCAGTAACAATTCTGTGTCTGTCCCTGAGTAACAATTCTGTGGCCCTAACTAAAGTTTCTGTGGCCCTAAGTAACAATTCTCTGGCACTCAGTAACAATTCTGTCTGTCCCTGAGTAACAATTCTGTGGCCCTAATAACGTTTCTGTGGCCCTAAGTAACAATTATCTGGCACTCAGTAACAATTCTGTCTGTCCCTGAGTAACAATTCTCTGGCACTCAGTAACAATTCTGTCTGTCCCTGAGTAACAATTCTCTGGCACTCAGTAACAATTCTGTCTGTCCCTGAGTATGAATTCTGTGGCCCTGAGTAACAATTCTGTGTCTGCGCGAGTAACAATTCTGTGTCTGTGCAAGTAACAATTTTGTGTCTGTGCGAGTAACAATTCTCTGGCACTCAGTAACAATTCTGTCTGTCCCTGAGTAACAATTCTCTGGCACTCAGTAACAATTCTGTCTGTCCCTGAGTAACAATTCTCTGGCACTCAGTAACAATTCTGTCTGTCCCTGAGTAACAATTCTCTGGCACTCAGTAACAATTCTGTCTGTCCCTGAGTAACAATTCTCTGGCGCTCAGTAACAATTCTGTCTGTCCCTGAGTATGAATTCTGTGGCCCTGAGTAACAATTCTGTGTCTGTGCGAGTAACAATTCTGTGTCTGTGCAAGTAACAATTTTGTGTCTGTGCGAGTAACAATTCTCTGGCACTCAGTAACAATTCTGTCTGTCCCTGAGTAACAATTCTCTGGCACTCAGTAACAATTCTGTCTGTCCCTGAGTAACAATTCTCTGGCACTCAGTAACAATTCTGTCTGTCCCTGAGTAACAATTCTCTGGCACTCAGTAACAATTCTGTCTGTCCCTGAGTATGAATTCTGTGGCCCTGAGTAACAATTCTGTGTCTGCGCGAGTAACAATTCTGTGTCTGTGCAAGTAACAATTTTGTGTCTGTGCGAGTAACAATTCTCTGGCACTCAGTAACAATTCTGTCTGTCCCTGAGTAACAATTCTCTGGCACTCAGTAACAATTCTGTCTGTCCCTGAGTAACAATTCTCTGGCACTCAGTAACAATTCTGTCTGTCCCTGAGTATGAATTCTGTGGCCCTGAGTAACAATTCTGTGTCTGCGCGAGTAACAATTCTGTGTCTGTGCAAGTAACAATTTTGTGTCTGTGCGAGTAACAATTCTCTGGCACTCAGTAACAATTCTGTCTGTCCCTGAGTAACAATTCTCTGGCACTCAGTAACAATTCTGTCTGTCCCTGAGTAACAATTCTCTGGCACTCAGTAACAATTCTGTCTGTCCCTGAGTAACAATTCTCTGGCACTCAGTAACAATTCTGTCTGTCCCTGAGTAACAATTCTCTGGCACTCAGTAACAATTCTGTCTGTCCCTGAGTAACAATTCTCTGGCACTCAGTAACAATTCTGTCTGTCCCTGAGTAACAATTCTCTGGCACTCAGTAACAATTCTGTCTATCCCTGAGTATGAATTCTGTGGCCCTGAGTAACAATTCTGTGTCTGTGCGAGTAACAATTCTGTGTCTGTGCAAGTAACAATTTTGTGTCTGTGCGAGTAACAATTCTCTGGCACTCAGTAACAATTCTGTCTGTCCCTGAGTAACAATTCTCTGGCACTCAGTAACAATTCTGTCTGTCCCTGAGTAACAATTCTCTGGCACTCAGTAACAATTCTGTCTGTCCCTGAGTATGAATTCTGTGGCCCTGAGTAACAATTCTGTGTCTGTGCGAGTAACAATTCTGTGTCTGTGCAAGTAACAATTTTGTGTCTGTGCGAGTAACAATTCTCTGGCACTCAGTAACAATTCTGTCTGTCCCTGAGTAACAATTCTCTGGCACTCAGTAACAATTCTGTCTGTCCCTGAGTAACAATTCTCTGGCACTCAGTAACAATTCTGTCTGTCCCTGAGTATGAATTCTGTGGCCCTGAGTAACAATTCTGTGTCTGCGCGAGTAACAATTCTGTGTCTGTGCAAGTAACAATTTTGTGTCTGTGCGAGTAACAATTCTCTGGCACTCAGTAACAATTCTGTCTGTCCCTGAGTAACAATTCTCTGGCACTCAGTAACAATTCTGTCTGTCCCTGAGTAACAATTCTCTGGCACTCAGTAACAATTCTGTCTGTCCCTGAGTAACAATTCTCTGGCACTCAGTAACAATTCTGTCTGTCCCTGAGTAACAATTCTCTGGCACTCAGTAACAATTCTGTCTGTCCCTGAGTAACAATTCTCTGGCACTCAGTAACAATTCTGTCTGTCCCTGAGTAACAATTCTCTGGCACTCAGTAACAATTCTGTCTGTCCCTGAGTAACAATTCTCTGGCACTCAGTAACAATTCTGTCTGTCCCTGAGTAACAATTCTGTCTGTCCCTGAGAATGAATTCTGTGGCCCTGAGTAAGAATTCTCTGGCACTCAGTAACAATTCTGTCTGTCCCTGAGTAACAATTCTCTGGCACTCAGTAACAATTCTGTCTGTCCCTGAGTAAAAATTCTGTGGCCCTAATAACGTTTCTGTGGCCCTAAGTAACAATTCTCTGGCACTGAGTAACAATTCTGTCTGTCCCTGAGTATGAATTCTGTGGCCCTAACTAGCGTTTCTTTGTCCCTAAATAACGATTCTGTGGCCCTCATTAACAAGTCTGTGTCCCTGAGTAATGGTTCTCTGTCCCTAAGTAACTTCTCTCTGTCCCCAATTCTCGTTTCTGTGGCCCTAACTCTGTCCCTGTCCCTAGTACAGAGCGGTCTGCCTCTGTTCAATGACTGCAGGCAAATGAAGATTTCCAAAATGGCCGCTATATATACCTCGACCATTACACAGTGCTGGCTGGCTGGCTGCTGATTGGCTGATGCGATCACATGTCGTTGAGGAATGCATTATGGGGCAGCGCGCCTTGTCTGCGCGCCTTCCCCGACATCCCCGCTCCGTCGCCGCACATGTCAGCCGCCATTTTCGGAAAAATTTCGATTCGCGCGTCCGAATTAGGCTGTTTTTCGGATTCGGCACGAATCGAAATTTTTCCGATATTCGACTCGAATTCCACTTCGGATACTTCGATTCGCTCATCTCTAACTCTGATCATAGCCGCTTCCATACTTTTTTTAAATTACTGCGTATGTCCATTAACTCAAATAAGGGTAATTCTGTGATCGTATATGCAGCCAGGGATAGGTGCATAGATGTGGAACTGTCCCGGCAAATCCAGGACAGTCCCACATCTATGTGCCTATCCCTGGCTGCATGCCAAGATCACAGCATTACCCTTATTTGAGTTAATGGACATGCGCAATAACTTAAAAAAAGGTATAACTGAAAGGTTTGTGGCCATGAGTGAGAGGTTCCTGCATAACTATAGAGGGGACTGCCCAAAAAATGGGCATGATCAGGGCAGGACAACCTTGAAAGTGGGCACGCCCAGAAGGAAGGTGTAATAGGTATGAGCATGGCTTTTTTCAGCTGGAACCTGCCGTAACGGACTTCCTCTGTCCTCTCCAACCTGTCATTTAACTCAGAAGCCAGTAGAGGAAGTTTTCTATACAGCTCATTTCCTCTACCAGTGTCTTTGTACTAGTATTGGGCACCCTGAGCTCCTGACCTCAAGCCCTGGTAAGTGCCTCGGGTCCCAGCACTGCAACTTCAGCTGCCTGTGCAGATTCAGGAGGCAGCTTCTGTCCCTGGCTGACACCACTACTCAGACATTGTAGCACGGAACCAAGCAAAAAGCTCTTCAACTGAAATATGGTTAAAACAGAAATATGTAAATAGAAAGACTACAGTGAGCACTCCAAAGTGTCAGCAGATGAACATTCAAGGAAAACACATAAAAAGTCCCAAAATGGATATAAAAAATATAAAATGCAGCGCTGTGCGATATTGCTCTGGTATAGGTGACAGTAATATTGACATAAAACCAAACATGGAATATGGAACATATATCATAAATGGACAATATCAAAGATGGCCACGTGGCGCCGGCGGCGTGATGTCAACGACATCCTGGGCTCCACCTGATGCGTTTCGTGCGCACACACTTCTTCTGAGGTAGCTCTGCTCTACCTCAGGGTCAGTCACTCACTTGTATCTGGCACTACTGTGATACTTACCAACGCTTTTTTGAATAATAAAGCAGATTTAAAATACTACACTATGAGTTCTTTCCTATGTCTCCTGTGAGGAGCTTCTCATTTTTGCAGCCTTAGAGTGACCCTTGCACCAGTTCCAGAGAAGAGGGATTATCCATTCCACACATCTCTGCAAGGATATCTCTGGCCTGTGGGACTTCATCTTTTCCACACGAGGGCGCCTCATCTCTACATCTTCCAGCTCCTATCCAGTTTCTGACCAGAAAAAGAGGGGATTCTTCAGGATTATTTATATACATGCGTATTACCAATACGCTTCTGGTTAGTGCGCATTTCTATCACTTGCACTGGAGAATAGCGAGCACCATTACAGGACTGCATTTTATCCATTTATGATATATATTCCATATTCCATGTTTGGTTTTATGTCAATATTACTGTCACCTATACCAGAGCAATATCGCACAGTGCTGCATTTTATATTTGTACAAGCAAAAAGCTCGGCTTTGTTCTACAGTTCTGATAGGCGGAGCTTTCTGAAAACACTGTACCGGGCTGAGATTAGAAAAAGAAGGCCACACATACCATACAAAGCGGTGCCGGCTTTCCTGAAGAGGTGAGGGAGCTGGAAATGTGGGTGGGATTTGTGCAAAGAGCACAACTGGGGGAAGGGGGGTTTAGCAGAGATGAGAGTGGGGGGGGGGATTTCTGCAGAGGGGAAGACTGGGAAGGAAGTGGGGATTTATGCAGAGAGAACTGGGGGGAGGATTTGTCCAGAGAGAAGAAGTGGGAGAGATTTTTGCAGAGAGAAGAACGGGGGGATTTGTGCAAGAGGAAACCTAGTGGGGGATTTGTGCAGAGAGAGGAACTGGGGAGGATTTGTGCAGAGAGAAGAACTCGGGGGGAGGGATTTGTGCAGAGAGAAGTGGGAGAGATTTGTGCAGAGAGAAGTGGGAGAGATTTGTGCAGAGAGAAGAAGTGGGAGAGATTTGTGCAGAGAGCAGAAGTGGGAGAGATTTATGCAGAGAGAAGAACGGGGGGGATTTGTATGAGAGAAAAACTAGTGGGGGATTTGTGCAGAGAGAAGAAGTGGGAGAGATTTGTGCAGAGAGAAGAACGGGGGGGATTGTACAAGAGAAAAACTAGAGGGGATTTGTGCTGAGAGAGGAGCTGGGGAGGATTTGTGTAGAGAAAAGAACTGGTGGGAGGGATTTGTGCAGAGAAAATAAGTGGGAGAGATTTGTGCAGAGAGCAGATCGGGGGGGATTTGTATGAGAGAAAAACTAGTGGGGGATTTGTGCAGAGAGAGGAACTGGGCAGGATTTGTGCGCAGAGAGAAGAACGGGGGGGGGGGGGATTGGTGCAGAGATGAGAACTTGAAAAGTGGGGGGGGATTTGTGTAGAGAGGAGAAACTGGGGGGGGAGATTTTACCAGAGAGGAGAGCTGGGGGGTGGGCTTGTGCAGAGAGGAGAACTGGGAAAGGGGGAGATCTGTGCAGAGAGGAAAACTGAGAAAGGGGGGAGATTTGGGCAGAGAGGAGAACTGAGAAAGGGGGGAGATTTGGGCAGAGGTGATAGCTGCAGAAGACACGTTGTACAAAGTGACAGCTGTGGATGGAGAGAGGCTGGCAGGTTTGCAAAATGAGAGCTGTGAAGGGGGGAGCAGGTTGTCCAGAGGTGAGAGCTGTGAAAGAAGCTGGGGTGCAGAGGCGAAATATGGGGTTGGCAGAGGTGAGAACTGTGGATTAGGGTGAGCTTTAGATGGGGGTGCAGAAGTGAAATAAAGATAATGATGGCCTCTGTGACCCCTGCACTATGTACACAGGGCTATATGTTGCCTCTTCCTGAGAACAAAGGATGCTTCACATTGAATGTAAATACTGTCCCTTTGCTGATGTTTTCTCTGTGCCCTGTGTGATACACACTTCTCACCACTGCTGAGTCTTGTACTTTATGCGTTACACATTCCTGAACAGGGGCGGACTGACCATTTGGAAACTCGGGCACTGCCTGAGGGCCGGGGGTCAGTAGGGGGCCCCATGAGATGCCCCTGGTACCTTTTTCATAGGCTTTTTTGAGTTTGGGCGAGGACACAGGAGCCCCATGATCCCCTATTGCCCGGGGCCCCCATGAGTTGTCAGTCCGCCCCTGTTCCTGAATCATGCACCTTGTGAGATATGCAGTTCTAAGCCTTCAATTATTACCATTATTTGTCGCAGCTGTACTTTTGTTCTCTAAGTAAAGAGTGGCTGGGGGCAAGTTTGGGGTATGGTAGGGGGCCAGGAAGTTGGCCAGGGTGGGTTCTGCACCTTTTCTCTGACAAAAAAAGCCCTGTGTATGAGCCATGGGCAGTGGTGACAGAGTCCTGGGAACTGAGTCAAAGATGTTGGCCAACATACCTGATGATACTTCTGTTGGCACAGTTAGGGCTCATATAGACTTGTAGTTGTGTGTGGGGGGGGGGCATTAAAAACATGTAGATGAGTCATATTTTTAGTGCTCCCCCAATACTCCATCCTTAAGCTGGAAAGGTAACAGATGGGGGGGATCACATGCTTTGCACCCTCGTCAAAATGTATCCCCCTGTTGTGTTAAGAGGGCAGTACCTCCCATTCACTCGAATAGGGATGCGCCACACCAGCCCTGCAACGAGGTTGCAGCGCATTATTGCAGCATTTACAAGATTAAAACAGGAGGTGAGCAGGCAATTGTATCTCCTCCTCACCACCTGTCAAGCGCTTTTCAGAGGCACGGCAATTTAGCCTCTCATGTAAACTTAGCCTAATATGGGATCCAACATACATTCCTGATCAAGAGCCAAAGTCGGGCTAAAAGACTAAGCCACAGTAGCAGCTGCTACATCTTTCTACCCCTATTGCTATACTGCTCCCTCCCTTCGGCTTCTTCAGGTCCTATTAGCTGGATTGCCCTTTAAAATTTATTGTGTTTAGCGACAACATTTTTACTGTTTCATAACTGATTTTATTTGCCACAGCGAAGGAACGTTTTCCTGACATTGTCGCTACAGTATCATTATGCCTGCCTTCGGAAACATGATCTGCATTGCTATTGCTCAGTCTATCATAACTTCAAATTTCTCACTGAATATCATTAAGACAAAATTGATTTATTTGTGCACTGATTGCACCACTCCACTTCATCACACATCTCCGGTAATATTCCGCCTTAAGTTTTATGATCTGCTCTATCAGGTAGAAATATTGGTGTTATGTTTGTCAATTACCCCTCGTCTTTCAAATCCAGCCAGTTTTGTGTTTATGTAGATCATCTAAATAAAATGCTGGTAAAGTGCCATCTGCTTTGCAGACCTGGGATTTACAAGCAGACATACCTAAAATGTAAAGCTGAACAAACTTTTTTTATACAAAAGCTAAGCCTTAGCATGATAGTAGTCAGTAGTTTCTCCCTTGGTAGGTGCTCCTCTGAGTTTAGAATGTTTTTTTTTTACCTAGTAAAAATTCCCCACCTAGTTAAAAGGTCCAGCACTTCTAGCTGATGGTGACACCATAGCTCAGTAGCTGACAGGTGTCACCACCCCTCTCTAATGTAGACCAACAGAGCATTGTGTTTGCATATTTGTACTTGTAACATTATTTATCGCCATGGCCAAGCACTGGAGTTCTGCAGATTTTACTGTAATGGGGCAGTGCAAGGCTTGCCAGGAAATGTAATGTAGTTACTATGTGATGTACAAGCCTCACAACTAAACAAACATCTTCATTGAGTCTTGCCAAACCCATCTTCATTTGTGTCTCACACGCTCTCCATGTCAGGCACTGCAGCTCACAGTGGGAGGGTTTCAGCAGCCCAGGCAGTGCTTTTAATCTAGAAATCAGTGACTAGGTGTCGCTAGGTGCTGACTGACAAACTACAGACTAGTGCGTCAGCAGTGACAATCCTGACAGCGACACCCCCTGCTACATTTTGCTTTCCCACTGTAGTATAATCAGGCACAGCCTCAGTGACAACTCTACTTTGAATTCTGGAGCAATGCAGTATTGTTGCCACACCATCACAGGAAGCTGCTGGACTTCACCAGCAAGATCAGTAGGTATTTGTGGGACTTTGTAAGGGGATAAAGAGAAAACTGTAAGTGCAGATTCACTTCTAGGGCTCTTGCACATGGCCATATTGAAATAGGTATTAAACATTAAAGTGATTCTAAAGGTTAATTTTTTGTTTTGCAAATTAACAAACATGTCTTTACTTACCTGCTGTGTGCATTGGTTTTGCAGAGAGCAACCTGGATATTCCTCTTCTTGGGTCTCTCGCTGGCTCTCTTGGTTCCTCCTATCTGTCGGGTGCCCAAACCGCAAGCAGCTTGCTATGGAGTCACCTGTTGCAACATGTGTCCAATCACACACGGAGCTGTGGATTGGCCCTGTCCCCTCTCTCTCTTCATTGGCTGACTGGATGTGATTGACAGCAGCGGGAGCCATTGGCTCCCACTTGCCATCTCAGCCAATGAGGAGGCAGAGACCCGAAACAGCCAAGGTTGTCATTCACACTACTGGATCGCGATGAGCAGGGGCGTATTCACCACAAGGCAAACAAGGCACTTGCCGAGGGTGGCATTTTTCAGGGGGGCAGCACCTCCCCCCAGAAGAAGGGATGAAAGAGGGGACACGTGCTCCATGGGAACCAGGTGGGATCCGAGAGAGGCTGAGGGCTGCTTGATGGTGTATGTAGAGCCTGACTCTCATTCCCGGGGATGTCTGGAGATGAAGAGGAGTGTCTTTCTCTCTATCGCTGGGGGGGGGTCGGAATAGGGTAGTGGAAGGCTCTCCCAGGTGGGGGGCAGGCGTGTTGTTGGTCAATGTCAGGCTCTCTCCATGGGAGGGGGAAGGGGGGGTGTTGGTTGGTGCCTGTGGGGGCAATCGATTTTTGTGTTGCCTAGGGCAGCACAAAATCTAAATACACCAATGGCAATGAGGCTCAGGTAAGTATTTAGGTGGCTGGAGGCACTGCTGCACACAGAAGGCTTTTACATTCATGCATAGAATGAATGAAGGTAAAAAATCTTCAGCCTTTAGAACCACTTTAAATTAAATAAAGCTGGCAGGCATGGTTTTACGACAGAAGAAACCCTTGTAGTCTCTTCTGTCTGCCTGTCATAGGTGATATACACTGAGCCACGCATGCACGGCACCCGAATACATTTACAGCACCCGCTCTATGACATGATGATGTGACTCTTGTAAGCATGCGTGGGAGTGACATCAATGCCACCTGGCCATTCAAGCAACTGAACAAAGCAAACCCAGAAGTAAGACCAGAAGGAAGGCCAGCACTGACATTGCAGCGCTGACAGGCATCCTTTGACAGGTAAGTGCCTCAGTCAGTGTTAAAACCAGGGCTTTCTTCTCAGATAATAGGTACAGGAACTCTCTACCTTCCGAGTCACCCGTTGTCTCCACCCCTTACCCACCTATGAGCACCGTTCCTTGGTTACACCCCCTACCCACCTCCTAGTACCGCCCATTTTAGTGGATACAGAACCAAGAGTCCATTTTTAGCACCACGTAATTTGTATGGAACTGGTTAAAGAAGAACTTCACTCAAAAGGGGAAGTTCCGCTTGTCTGCCTTCTCCCCCCCTCCTCTGCAACATTTGGCACTTTATGGGAGGGATGGGGGAGCAGGTACTTGGTTTTGACAGGAATCCGTTCCCACTCCCAGTAAGATGCACCATGGGGATCTGAATCAGAAGTTTGGCCCCCCCTCCTTCCCATTCACAGGTCCCAGAAGACTGCGACCTATGCACAAAGCGTAGTGGACTTTGCACATGTGCAGTAGGAAAACAAAAGGCTTTATTGCTGGTTTCCCTTACTTAAGATGCCATCTCCTACACCCAAAGTCAATTGAAGAATCAGCTCAAGTGATGACAACACTGGATCCCTAGACAGGTAAGTGTCCTTATATAAAAAGTCAGCAGCTACAGTATTTGTAGCTGCTGACTTTTAATTTTTTTGGGGGGAGCCTGGAGCTCTGCTTTAATGATAAGAAAAGCAGTAAAATTGATCCCCTGCAACCATCAACAATAAGCCCCCCAGCAACAATGGATTTACAGCAACAAAACACCTCCCCAGCATCAATAGATCCACCCCAGCAACAACAGACCCTTGCCAGCAACAATAGATCTTACCATAGCCAGCATCAATAGACCATCCAGCAGCTAGCAATGATAGACCCCTTCCTCATCAGCAGATCCCTGCCAGCAACAATTGACCCCTTTGACAACAATCTCCCCGCAGTAACAATAGGTCCCCCAGCAACAATGGATTCCCTGCAACAAATCCACCCTAGCAATAATAGACCCTTGCCAGTAACAATAGATCCCCCAGAAACCCACATCAATAGCCCCTCCTGCACCCCTTGTCATTACATAAATTCAGTGCTGAAGGCGCCGGAACTGCATTCCCCTGCATTCCCCCTGAAAAAAGCCCTGGTTAAAATTGTATACTGAATACAAATATTCACTATTACCACAAGCATTACAAGTATTTACTGTATACAGTTTTCAGAATATAATATTTGTTGCGGTAGCAGTTCCTCAACTTTTTATATGCCTCCTTGTGATGGCAAGGATTCTGAGCTGCCGCACGTATGCATCCAAATTAGCAAAAGGTTGTGTGCTGAGAACCAGCTCACTGCATGCTCCAGCACACTGACTGAGCTGTCACCAACAGATCACCGACTGATCATAAAAGTGCTGTGGGAACCAATCACAGCAGTCACTGGATACCGAGGTTTTGCCACCTCCCTGCCATTAAAGCCTACTTAAAGGACTGCTGAAAGGCAGTGTTAAAGCAGAACTACACTGTATCTGAGCACCACCAACTAAAAATGCTATTTAGTTCACTTAATTCATTTGTAATATTCATAGTAAACTCGCCTATCCATCCGTGTCTCCATGCTTTATTTTGCTGGGGAATCCCTTTAAAAAACAACCCCTTGGCATTTCTATCTATGGTCATCTTGAGTAAGGCAGATGATTCATGTAGTATTTACTTCCTGGAATCCATCTGCCCTTAGCTCAGGCATGCAGACAGATGTTTGTGCTTACCTGAGAAAACCCTGCTTCCCTTCCTGAAGACTGCTGAGAATTATGACATAATTTTGTCCTAGACCAGAAACTAGGAAGTAATTTAAGAAATCTAAAAAAAAGTTTACAATAAGTAAATATGATATACTTTCCTGTCTATTTACTAATGTTAGCAGCATAAGGATTAAGTATAGCGAATGTTGACTGAACGAGCGAAGTTACACTTTAAGGGCGAGGGGGTTAATCATCAAGCAAGTCAGGACAGAATTGGATAAATCTGTATGTCAACTAGAAAAACACTTTGAATTACTATAAATAAAATAAAAAATAGAATAATTAAATGTCTGCTTGTGAACGACAGCTGATCAAACTCTATTGGATTGAGACATTTTCTCTTTGTGACATGACTATAGGAAATCATTGTCCCTTGTCACAGTAATTTGCAAGTAACTGTATATGAAGAAGCAAATCTCAACAATAAAAGCCAAATAACAGAAATGACAATTAATTTAGGAGCTGATAACAGTGACTAGAGGAATATACAGGGTTTTGTGCCATTTATAGGCTGTCATTGCAGACTTCAATCTATGGCAGAGGTTAAAGGGTGGGTTCTTTATTTGTAAATACATTAATAGCTTTCTGTTTCGTATACCACTGAGCTTTTATGTGAAGAAATGATGTGGTGGCATTGTTATGTGCCCACCTGTGCATTATATTGTTCAAAATAATGTGTCACTCGTGTCAGAGGCAGACAAAGGGACAGGTTGAGTTGATTGGAGACCCGGACAACTGACGTGTTTAAAAATAACTACATTAGCACTCAATCAGATTGTGCTATTTTTCCCCTTCTTTCCATAATTCAATATTAAAGTGGAAGAAAAGTTGAAAAACAAATTGTGAATAGGCAGGCTCCTTATTGCAGAGACATGCAATGTCACTTCTGCAATAAAATACACTTATCAGCCTATTCTCAATCCCCTGTAGAATGTACACTGATCTGGGCATGTGCATGCATTCATGTATGTCATCCTGCTCCAGCCAATCAAGATGGCGGAAGAACAGCAACTGGAAAAAGCCAGAGAAAAGATGCCTTCACCAGTAAGGGACCTTGCTAACATCAAGCCTTTGGAACTAGGGTAAGTATTTTGCCTTAAGTTCCATTTTAAAGGTGGACCTCAATTAAACAAAATAAATGCTGCATTAAAACTCATCCAGGGGATATATCTCACCAGAGAGGTAGCAGTACATCTGTAAGAGTTGGTGAGTGTTCTCTTTCCTATAGTGACTTGGCGCTAAAGGGAAGATTCTATCAGAGTGGGTTGTTTGGGCACCAAAGGTTGGGATCTTACAGGCTCCAGTGATGGAAATTTGACCCTGCAGTTAGCAACGCATTTTACAAATTCTAATCATCCTTCCCACTTTAGCCAGCTTTGGATAGAGTAGGGACGGTTTAGAATAGGGATGAGCTTGAGTTCAGCCCAAACTTGGAAGTTAGCTGTCATTGCTTGGCCGATGAGCTGCAGGGGCTGGCAGGTATACAAAGAGGTGGGAATACTCATGCCATCATTGACCTAATATGGCCAAGTTAGATAAATGACATTGACCTAATACAACCATGTGTCTTTATTAGCTCAACGATGGCACAAGCATCCCTGCCCCTTTGTGTAACTCAGCTGTGGGGCAGGGGATATCTTACTCTCAGCTCATTGGTCCAGCAGTGACAGCTAACTTCTGGGTTCAGGACCGAAGGCCAAACCCAAGCTCTAGTTTAGAAATCCTGGCAGGTTTTTAGTGGTAAATAGATATAAAAAGTGCAGAACTGAAAAATGACTTACATAAATCAATGGAATAATGAACAATAAAGTGTACACGGTGCATATGTGTTGCACCAAATTGAACAGTCTTAATATTGAAAAGATGTGCAGGCTTGACTCAGGAAGGTCAGCAATCTCAAGAGGTGACTTTCAATACCATGGATATTACATGATCCTTGTGACTCCGTGAATCTAGTTATGAAATACGCACTCACCAGAAGCACATAGAATATGACTCAGGAAGGTCAGCAATCTCAAGAGGTGCCTTTCAATACCACGGATATTATATGATCCTTGTGACGTGACTCCATGCATCTAGTTATGAAATACGCACTCACCAGAAGCAGATAGAATATGTGCATTACACCATCAAATCTCCATCAGGTCCCCTTTAAATGGATTCAGACAGCTAACCAGGAGCAAGGATCCCAGGTCTGGACACCAATCTCCCATGCAGCTCTCCCTGCTCTGGGGGTCTCCAAGAGTAATTGGCTCAAAGCCAAGTCATATATAAAAAAAATTAGTATAGTGTAGTACTTTTCAAAAGTTGAATTTATTAACATTAAGTGTTCTAAAAGCAGTACCACCAAAATAGTAGAAGTATAGGCAATAAAATACTTTAAAAAAGCACGTGCATCAGTGACAAAACAATGTGGCTGCGAGAGATGAGATTTGATGGTGTAATGCACATATTCTATGTACTTCTGGTGAGTGCGTATTTCATAACTAGATGCACGGAGTCACAAGGATCAAATAATATCCATGGTATTGAAAGTCACCTCTTGAGATTGCTGACCTTCCTGAGTCAAGCCTGCACGTCTTTTCACGAATATTAAGACTGTTCAATTTGGTGCAATACATGAGCACCGTGAACACTTTATTGTTCATTATTCCATTGATTTATGTATGTCATTTTTTAGCGCTGCACTTTTTATATCTATTTTTATTCTGACTGGGTGTTAGGATTTCCTATGTTGGTGCAATTGCTGCTGTATTTATATATTATTTTATAGTCGGATTGATTAACTCCTGAGCGCTCGCTTTATGCTCTTTTACTAAGGTTTTTAGTGGTGTTTACCTTTCATTGGACGTACCTGATGCTACTGTTAGCCGTACACTCATCCTTACACTCAATCCTAGCAACAAGTGTGGTATGGGTTGCTTGCATATGAGATTTTTTTTTTATATCTGAATCTCCATTGTATATTTTCCCTTAGTTTTTGTCCAGTAAAATCATTGGGGTAGAGAATGAGGGGAAATATATCTAATGGAAGCATGGATAGCTGGGAGTGCCAGACAGAAGTTCTAATCCTTTATTCTAAAACTATATTAGAATAGAGGATCAGGTATTAGTTTATGTTTCAGCTAAAATATGTAAGCTCACGACTTGTGCCAAGGATCCTGACGTCTGGTGAGTCCTACACTAACAATGGTCACATTGGTAATCTATACTTTTTTGTTAAGCATGCTTGCCCAGACTTCACCTTACCATTCTACAGATAAGTCCTTCTTGCCATACCTGAAAGGGTTCTTAGGCTATGTGTGAGATATGGCAGTTGTGTACCTAGAGCAGGGTGATGCATTTACTCCACCCCAGATACAACCAATGGCTGGGTGCCCTTTGGGCTGAATAACTTCCAGTGTCTGCAATCTTCTTTTACTAACTTGGCAGAGCCTGCTGTACCAGTACAGATGAACATGCTGCCGGTGTAGCAATACCTCCAGAAGAGCTACTGAATTGTTTTGTGATTTCTCTGAACACCTGAAGATAACACATCTCACTCACCCAGCACTTACCGACACACCTTGAGGTATTTCAAAGGATTTATTAGGCCAATCATAGCCTATAGAGAGAATTGATTAGCAAATGTTCTTATACAAACAATCAAAAAAGCTAAAATTCTCCATTATGAATTGACCAGGGGAAAAATAGTTTAATAGTAAAGTTTAAGCTTCTGTTTTCTTGTAGTACCACACTGCATTGTCGCAATTATTTACAAAAAATTTCAAAATATAGACTTCAGGTATGTGTGATAGAAATTGGCTGAAATCAGGACAGGTCCCAATCTCTTAAACTGGCAGAAAATAGAAAGAGGCAAGTCAGGTCTAATCTTACAATAAACATTAGAGTGTATAATCTGAGACACAACAGCCACAAAAATTGTTCAGTGGGTGGACAGTATGTAAGAAGCTTGTATGTATTACTGCTGCTCAAGGTAGAGAGACTCCCAGTATCCAAGCACAACTCCTCCTGTAGGTGCTAGCCCATCTCATGTGCTGCACAGATGAGAACAAAGGACGTTCAATCTGCTGCACTCCAAATAATCCACTTTATTGAACCAAGATAAAACCAATACAGACAGTGGAAATTCAGTGGGGGACCAGCTGTCTGTATTGGTTTTATCTTGGTTCAATAAAGTGGATTGTTTGGAGTGCAGCAGATTGAACGTCCTTTGTTCTCATCTATGTAAGACGCTTGGTTGGGCCACAGCATAAGAGGGAGAGACGAGGCTGGTTTGATCTTGAAATAGAAATTAAGAGTGTGTTGTTTAAAAGACTATAGCTGCAAATATTGTACATTGGACATAATGCAAGCAGATTTTGAATCTTTAAAAAACTAAACTGCTCTACCCCTACACATTGTGAACAGCTGACATGCTTAATATCAGTAAATATAATATAAAAAGATATTGATATAAAAAATATAACTATATATATAGCCCAGTGCTCACCACCGTACTCCCAATATTCCTAACACTCGCTATATAATTTTCTACTATATGCAAAAATAGAAAAGTATACATTCCGTACAACAATTAATAAATACACTTTGTGTGCAAACAGTATCTCTGGTGTTTATTCTTGAATGCTATCATTATCCAATCTTTAATGGAATCATAAGTACAATCACATCTTTAGTGCAAGTAAACACAAACTCTGCAGCAACTGCTGGTGATATCTTCCGTGTGCAGATGTACAATGCTCTTGAGTATTATCACAATTGAATTCTTAGTGCAATCAATAACACAATCTACTCTATAGTCCAATGAACACAATAACATAGAAGAGTGACGGAGGAAGATTCCTGGAGTCGAGCTTTATTAATATGTTTACTAACCAGGGGCGGACTGAACATTTGGAAACTTGGGCACTGCCCGAGGGCCTGGGGTCAATAGGGGCCCCCATGAGATGCCCCTGGTACCTTTTTCATAGGCTTACACATGGGCCTCATGATCCCCTATTGCCCGGGGGCCCCATGAGCTGTCAGTCCACCCCTGTTACTAACCTTAAAATAAAACTTTTTTTTCTACAAGAGGTTACAAAACAAAGTCTATATTTTCCCCTACTCTGTTCCTCTCCACTGTCTCCTTACTCAGGGATGTTGCTAAATTCTTAAGAATCTTGGGAAAATAGCACATAGTTTGTATCCTACAAACTGATGGAACTAAATATTTAGCCTCCTTCTTATCCAATATCTCTTTCCAACTTCATTTCTTTACTACCTCTTTTAGCTCCTTCATGTAATCTTAAGTTAGATCTTTTAGGTAATCTCTCATATGTCTTACTATCATTCAAAAATCTTTCCATTTCAAATATATAGTCATTCTTGACCAGTATTGCCATCCCTTTCCTTTATCAGCTGGCCTTTTACACTATGGGAGGAATTCAATAAAGCTGCTGCGACACATTTCTGGTGGTAATCCCTCTTGCTAATGTAATGTGCCAAATTCATGAAGCTCTGCAACACTTGTGGGTCTGACAGTGACTCACATGACAAATTCACATACAGTAGTTCTACAATGCGCCGTTTTTTTTTTTTTTTTAAATCTATAATTTTTTTTTTCTTTGCTTATTGTGACAGACTCAACCAGGACAGGGGCATTTGGAGGGGACTAGGGGCTAGCTTTCTACCCACTAATTATGGCCCATGGAGGATATCAGGAATTTTTTCTGCTTCACCAGGTCAGAGCATGGCAAAAAAGCTCAGTTCAGCTTCTGATCACATGGAGTGAGCGGATCAGTTGGATGGATAATAATGGGATGAACACTGAGAGAGAGGCTTGGATTAATTCTCTGAGTAAAGACAGCAGTTTCTGGAGTGGAAGATTCTCTTTTGGAATGGATGTAAAGGTGTAATATTAACTGTTTTCCCGCCACCCTATAGTAGAACTACTGCTACAGGGTGGCAGGGCTGCGCAAAATGATGTATATATGTATATATATATATACACAAGACTTGCATTGGTGGCTAGGGATGTCAATCACCGGGTCCTGGGCAGAGATTCCCCGCCAGCACCCAGGGAATGCTGTGTAAAGCTGCTGCACAGCAGAGAAATACACAGCAGCATGTTCCCCTAGTACAACACACACAGCACATCATGTAAAATAGCACACAGTTAACCCTTTGATCGCCCCAGATGTTAACCCCTTCCTGCCCAGTGTCATTAGTACAGTGTCAGTGCTTTTTATTAGCACTGATCACTGTATTAGTGTCATTGGGATGTCAGTGGCAGTTAGTCAGTTCCCACCCAGTGCCAGAATGCCGGCCGCAGAGCGGCATGTCCAAATATAAGTCGCTGATCACCTCCATTACTAGCATAAAAAAAAATTCCAGTATATATACTGATATTTATAAACGCTATAACTTTCACGTAAACCAATTAATTTACACGTATTGGGATTTTTTTTTAGCAAAGACATTTGGCTTAAATGAATGACCAAATTAGATTTTTTAATTTTTTTTACTGGATATGCTTTATAGCAAAAAGTCAAAAGTATTGGTTTTTTTTTTTTCAAAATTGTCGGTCTTTTTTGTTTATAGCGCAAAAAAAAAAAATGCACAGGTGATCAAATGCCACTGAAAGAAAGTTCTATTTGTGGGAAAAAAAGGACATAAATTTAATTTATGTACAGCATTGCATGACCGCGCAATTGTCACTTAAAGTAACGCAGCACCATATCGCAAAAAATGGCCTGGTCAGGAAGGGGGGGTAAGACCTCTGGAGGGCAAGTGGTTAATCTTATACAAATTCATGGCCAGAGGACATTTGGGGCCTTCCTGTAGACTGGGTTGGAGAAGTTCCTCCACTTGGTACAAAACAATTTATCCACAATCTCCCTCAAGAAATATATGAAGATAGATGAATTTCCACTTTTTCAGACTGTTTGAAAATTGTATATTATTTTATGATGAACAGATGATTCAAGTGAAAGCAAACACCTGAAAGACAACATGTTAGTTCCTAGCTATTGATTAGATAACTGTTAATTAGATTAGCTGTCGTAGCCGTTAGCTGTTGGCTGTACTGTTTATTATTTACACTGTTTAGGATAATGTGATCAAGCTCTTACCTAATCAGTGTGAGATGATTATCCCAATGTGTAATGTTTGTTTTATTGTTCATGTGGGGACTGCTCCTATTTCTGAAATGTATAAAGACCTGTATTTTTGTCTAATACAATGTTCCAGTTATGCACCTAAGCTAGTGTGCTAACTTGTTTGTATAGAATATAGATCTATTTTTGTATAAGCATGTTTGAAGCCACTTACAGTTACCTGGAAGTCTGCTCCAAGCATCAACTATCCTTTCATTAAAATAATACTTTCTAAAATTAGTTTTGAACTTTTCTCGTTTTAGTTTGAGATCATGTTCCCGTGTTTGTGATCCTGGTTTCATACATGACCAGATCTAGGGGGGTGCTGGGGTGCGCTGTGCCCCCTCAGGTTTCAGTTGCACCCCCCCTAAAGACCTTCCCCCACCCTTCCCTGTTGACCTCTGCCCTGCTGAAACCCATTTCCTATGCCCTGTTACCTCCTGTCCTCTGCCTTGGAGACCCCTGTACACTGCCCTACAAACTGATAATCTATGCACACTGCTATAGAAACTGATCCTCTGCCATACGGACCCCCTGTACACTGCCCTGCTGACCTCTCATCCTCAGCCCCCCTGTCATTTTTTACTCCACCCCCATACCAGACAGGTTAGATCTGGTCCTGGTTTCATATTGAAAATCCTGCTTTCTTGTTATTGGAAGACAAACACAACCGAATGTGGCAGCTCACATCTGTTGATGTGGCAGCCCTGACTCAATTATCAACCAGTCTATAGATTTACAACATGACTGGTCCATCTGTAAATGGTAATTCTGCCATCTCCCCACTTGATCCATCTTGTTCGAAGCCCCCCCCCCCCCCCCCCGCGAGAACCCCCTCTTTTCTTCTTCTTTCACTTCACCTCCCTTGGTACCTTTTCTTCGGTTCTTTGACTACTCCTTCTCTATAGCTCACCAGAGGACTCTCTACCTTTTTCTTTTGAGTTTTGACTTCAGCAGTCACTTGCCGCTATCAACACACATACCGAGACCTGACTTTTATAGTGAAACACTCAATCAGCATGCTTTCAGAACAATGCCCCTTCTTAGCTCCATTTTCCTCCTTCATTGCATAGCTGACCTAAGGATTGTGTGGGTTTATCCAATTATCTGAGCACTGTACATTACATAGCTTAATCTACATGATAGTAAATGTGGCTTTATTACTATTGTAATAGATCATACTTCCAACTTTTTCACAATTCTGTTGTTGTTTGAGACCCTTGCGTGGGTCAATGATGTTGCTCTACTTCATAATTGCTGTATTCACTAATATCTATGCATATTTTACCTGTGTATATTTTAACTTGATGTGCAATTAGAGCTCCTTTGGTGCCAGAAAATCCTGCCTTCTAGAACCTTATTCACTCCCTTGATGTATTTAAATGTTTCAGTCGTGTCTCCCCTTTCCTTTCATTCCTCTAGGCTATACATGCTTTATTATGTATAACTAAACTTTTTTCCCAGTTTTGGATGGAGTGCATAGTGCTTGTCAGTTTTTATTGCTGTCTGTGCCCCCGTTAGGGAAAATCGCTCTCTCTATTTGTTCTGTTTACAATTATCATTGAAAGTGAAAGTAAAAGAAAAAGAAAGTCCCAAATTTTGGGTTGTCCCCAGAAAAGTAATAGAGGGGAAATCTTCCAATGGAGACACTAGTTCTGGTGATCTGGAGGTCCCCAAAGAATTCCCTTAATTTGCAGGATTTCCTCTCACTTCCAGTTTGACTATGGGGTAGGAAGTGAAGGGAAATCTCTGCAATGGGTTATAACCCTCCCTTACTCTATCCAAAATGAAAAAAAAAAGTTTTGCCTATAGTTCTTTAAGTTCCTGAAGTCTCTCTTGATATGTTTTTTTTTTTTGCAAACTGTTTATTGATAAAAATTACAAATACAAAGCCATCAATATATGTGCAAGTATTTGTAACAGGATGACCATATAGTACAAATAGATCAGAATGCCAGAAAAGTAATATAGCAAAATAAAAACAGAAATAAAAAGCCATACATTCGAATGCCTGAGAGACAAAAATGGTAGAAAAAGTGAACCGTTATCAAACACAGTAGACCTCTTTCATGCAGGATAGCTACCAGACAGAGCATAAAAAGATATTGCTGCGTAGTCCAAAAATCTGGTCACGCTTGGCTGTCCAATTGTCCCATTTAGCATTAAATTGCTGCATAGAGTCATACAGTGTGTGAAAAACACGCTCCATTGTCATGATAGAATCAATCCTGGAGAAAACCTGAGAAAATGGAACACTGGGTGATCTCCAGTTTGAGACTTTTGACCAAACACCCGCTACACAGAAGGTATGTATACGCTTCTGAGTATAATAAGGGACTACTGAAATAAGGGCAAATAAAAGACAATTGGATGAATTCAACCATATAGCTTGACCTGCAATAGTGGATGAAATGCTTTTTCTGATATGTTTAATGCCTCAGACCTTCCACCATTTGAGTTACCCGTCTCTAGACTCGTTCTATCTTATCAAAATCTTTTTTGTAAGGGAGGTATTCAGAACTGGACACTGTATTCTGAATGAATTCTAAATAAAATCTGTATAGGGGAATCAGGACTTCCTTCCTCCTGCTGGTGACCCCTCTAGTGATGCATTCTAGAATTTAATTTGCTTTTCCCACTGCCTGGCCACACAGTTTCTTCATTTTGCAATCACCTAAAAAAAAGTACTGCCAAATCATTTTCCTCTGGAGTGCTGGCCACCGCTGTCCCCTCAATGTTGTACTCTGTCAAAGGATTATTTTTCTTTGTTTTACTGAAGTTACATTGTGGTGCAATGAATGCACAAATTTCAAATTAAAATACTGACAGTTTGTATCCTACGACAGTGAAGCTAATTTAGATCAACTCTTTTTTGTCATACAGAGCGAGACCCTGGTGCAGACATATTTTGTAAAAGAGTCTTGTGTGCATTTTAAAGTGGTGCAGCATGAGCCATATTCAAGTACAAGTTCTAGACAGGTACATGAATGTTGTGCAAGCTGCGTTACTTTTAGAACACATGCAAGACACTTTTGCAAAATCTGTCTGCTCCAGTGTTTATGAATTCCAGTGTAGCAGTACCCCCTTAGGAGTCGCTGAGTTTTTGGGTCCCCCTATAGTCCTGCACAGCCAGGCAACATGCATTTTCTTCAGACCTTGCACACTGGAGACATTAAACAGTCCTTGAGCTTGTTTTTTTTTTCATTAAGGAATATTGAACTTGGATAGGGTTGAGGGGTGTATGAGATGTCCAAGGAAATTGCAACTTGAGGACAACTCCTTACTATGTACAAGTCCACAGACAAGGATTCTCTTCTTGGAGAGCTCTCCAGACCTCCTGGGGTACAACCTCAGACCCCAGATGAATTCTCCTCTTCACCCAGCTGCTTGAGGAAATCCCTGAGCAAGGGGACCAAGAAACTGCCACTTTAGCTGAGTATGTCCAGATGAGGAGCCAGTTGGGTTGACCGCCTGACTGCCCTCTTCCCTTACTTGGCCCAGGGTGTGTGGGATTACTTACTTAGTCCTCTCCTGCAAGCTTGTGGGTTGGTGGGTGGCTGCCGTCATTTCTTAGGCTCCTTTCTTGCTTCTCATGCTGTCCTCTTTCAGGAGACAGCTGAGGCTGAGAGATTTTCCCTTCCAGCTCCCCCTCCCAGGCTCCACAATCCAGCCTTTACTTCATCTTCCACACAACACTGACCAGGCTCTCTCATACTTAAGTGCTGTTCTGACCCCATGCCAAGCCTCCTGCTTGGGGATTAGTCAGAATCCCTTGACTATTCAGATCATCCCCTCCTCACCACCCACTGCCTTCTAGAAACATCTCAAGCTCCTGAAAATTTATTTTGTGGACTGCAGTGGTGGTATACTGGGGTTTGTGGGCTGATATCCTGGAAACTGTTTCCATTTTCCTCTCCCTGAAAATCCTGTTCATCTTGGGACCCACCCTTCCTTTATAGAACTGTAACATTATAATTGTTTATTCCAATCCCTTTGAAGTTTGCCCTACTTTTGCATTTGTGTAGTATTTCTAAAGTCATTGCCCATACCTCTTACATCTTTTCTATTCCATGTTAGAGGTTTGGTGTTTAGTTGGATGTTACATCTGTGTTTGTTTTGTTTATTCTGCCAATACCCTCCAATTCCTTAAACATGCTCTTTTATGGCAGTACTTCACAAGTATTGCCCTAGGCAGGTGCCATGCATATACCTGTTGTTTTTTTGTATTCTAAACATTTTTTGATGTGTTCCTTATGTTGTTTTATTTCTCACTTCTTGATCTTTCTTATTCAAAGCCCCCTCTACCATCTTGAATAACTCCACATATTCTGGCAGTTCTTTTAATGGCATCACTCTTTCTTTGAATTCTCTGATACTGCATTCTGCTTTCTCTGACATTTTCTTCTTCCTTTGTACAATCAATCCCAACAGTTTTCTTTCAAAATGGTTAAAGGAACCATACCATTCCTGTAAAGATTCCTGCTCATTTAGTCCATCATTAAGGTGGACATCCCACCCTAATTTTCTAGGTGTCATACACACTATAACATATCTGTCTAGTGTTAACAAATCCCACCATATTTGCATCTGCTTTTTCAAAAAGCTTTATGGACGTGCAAAGAGTGTTTGTAATAAGTGCCCTGTCTCTCTGTCCCACTGTTACTCCTCTAGCACTTGACAGCAATCCATGACTGTCAAAATGATTAATTCAAATGTAACACTGGGCAATGTTACTGATTGTAGAACTCTCTTTCGGCCACACGATGGCAATGTCAGTTATGCCTGGCTTAAGTAATGACTGGCTTTACACAGGAGCAATCTGGGAGATGTAGTTTGGAGGAGGATTCAAGCCATAACCATCCCTGAGCAGCAACTACAATACCCACATACATCCAAGAGCAGGAGGGGTCAATTATAAAGGAAAGCCTGCACAAAGAGCTGCTTAGAAGGTCTCCATCATATCTGTTGCCACCATCGCTGTACCATGAGATAAGAGCCCCCACCATGCAATTAATTCATCACCACCAGAGGACTGTAAATAAGGGAGTTGATAAGAGGGTTCCAGACCCATCCTTAAGTTATACTCACCTGCTAGTAACTTACAGTCACAGACAGGGGCGGACTGACCATATGGAAACTTGAACACTGCTCGAGGGCCCGGGGTCAGTAGGGGGCCCCATGAGATGCCCCTGGTACCTTTTTCATAGGCTTTTTTGAGGTTGGGCAAGGACACAGGGGCCCCATGATCCCCTATTGCCCGGGGGCCCCATGAGTTGTCAGTCCGCCCCTGGTCACAGACCAACCATTAAGCTGCATTTACTCGTTAGAAACTGACAATCATAGACCTCGTTACACGTGTTGCTTTGTGTATTGCCAAATCATTGTAGGCAGAGTCCCATGTGCCCAAAAGTATGTCCTGTGTACCAGTGTGCTGTTCTTGTTCTTTTTTTTTCTATCTGACTATTATCACTGAAATACATTCTAGTCCCCCCTTGCACTCATTTGCTTTAAAGGAGTTTCTTTCTTCTGTCAAATCCAACATCTGTAATATACCTCTGTTATACCCCATCTATTGACTCATCCTTATCACCTTGCATGCCAACGCTCTTAAAGGGTCCTGAAAGAGCTAGCAGAATATCTATAACTAACTCTTGAGAAGAGGAGATTAGGGGGGATATAATCAACATGTATAAATGCATAAGTGATCCATATAGTGAACTCGGTGTAGAGTTATTTACCTTAAGGTCATCACAGAGGACAAGGGGACACTCTTTAGGACTGGAGGAAAAGAGATTTAATCTCCAAATACAGAAAGGTTTCTTCACAGTAAGAGCTGTGAAAATGTGGAATAGACTCCCTCCAGAGTTGGTTCTGGCCAGCTCAATAGATTGCTTTAAAAAAGCCTGGATTCTTTCCTATATACACAGAATATAACTGTATACTAATATTTATAGGTAAAGTTGATCCAGGGAAAATCTAATTACCTCTAAGGGCATCAGGAAGGATTTTTTTCCCTGCAGGAGAAATTTGTATCATGCTTTGCTGGGGCTTTTTGCCTTCCTCTGGATCAATTGTGGGTAAAGGATTATAATTTTTTTCTTCACTTTTATGCTTGAACTAGATGGACTTGCGTCTTTTTTCAGCCAGACTAACTCTAACATATCCAGAGTACTCTATCCTGAGGTCGGGACTGTGTTTAACTATAAGTTTGAATTTCTGAGGCCTAAACCTAGCCCCTTTGTTTGAGAGTTCTCAAGTGACATAGTTTTCCCCACATTTTTCCACTTTGTTGGTCACTTGAAGTGTATCATCTCATAGGGAGACCTACATTTTATGCTCTTGAGGTCACAGTTTAAGCTGGAATTCGACTTTTCATAAGCAACCCTAAAAAAGCTGCTGCTGTCACAAAAACAGAGCCATAGCCATCCAAAAATGGTTTAATGATTCAAAAGAGAGTCAACACATTTCAGGGGCAAAACATGTTCCATATTTCTCAGGGCTTGGTAATGTTTCGCTTGTATAAATAGACTCAGGGAAGCAGATGTTAGAGAAATGTTAAATGTACTTCTTGCAAAGGAGTCACGGGGGGCCGAATTAAGCCAGAGAGATAGCTACTAAAAACCAACAATAAACTAACCACTGATAAAGTCAGCAATCCTGGGGTTCAGGCACTGCTATGTATGTTTTTGTATGGGTGTAATAAAAAGTAAAATATAAACAAAAACAATAAAACATTAACAAAAAAGACTGCAAGAGAGGCATCAGCTAAACTGCAACTACAGTTGTTATTGACACACACACATATAAAGTGGTAGTCCTGAAAAGGTCTGTGGGGTCTCTTAACGGTGAACATGAGAGGGGGGGGGGTATACAAGGATTTGTTGCTCACTACACTGCAATCCAAAATAATTTAGCACAATATAGCACAGTATAGCTAAATTACTGCAATACACACTGACATATGAAATGGCTTCTGAGAACCCACCCTTTTAGAGAAAGGATACCGAAAAAGTCACAAAGACGCAACTATTAACCCTTCTAAGCCAGCTGATCCAAGTTCAAAGGACAGGCAGTGCATTATGATTACAGACAACTCAGCCCGGTGAATTCTCACATTTAATTGTCATATATGCAAGCATTAAACCTGCAACATTTGCCCTCAAACCCATAGAAGAGTTAAACCAGAACCTCATCCCCAGTGCCAAATACTTTAGATATCCCACTGAGACATGTCTCACCAATAAGATGAAAATTCATGCAACAACATGCACATAAATCATAAATGGCAAAACTAAAGTGATCTGATCCAACCAGGATCCAATAGTGGTATGCACAAGGTGAAACGTGAAATAACAGGAATGGTCCTGTCTGGACCCCTATTAGTAAAAACAAAAAACAAAGAAAACCCTCAAACCCCCATATCCCCAAATGAGGGATCAAAATAAACATATAATGGGGTGTAAACATTAGTGAATCCCCAACCAGGGGGATAAACATCCTAATAAAGTGATAAGTGCTTAGACACAATGAATATCCGTATACACATAAACCACAATGTAAAAATCCACGTAAATAGAGGCGAGATATATATCACAATAAAAAACTCAATAAGTCCACATAAATAGTCCAATAAAAATATAAACGTATAAACGTGATCCAAGGTCCAATATCATGCAGGTGATTAGGTGAAATGTGCGATCACAGCAATGGTGAAAAAATCCTCAAATGGCTAAAATGCCCCCTCACCTACTCAATGTGACCTAAAAGGATTGCGGATTCACTAATGTTTACACCCCATTACATGTTTATTTTCATCCCTCATTTGGGGATATGGGGGTTTGAGGGTTTTGTTTGTTTTTGGTTTCACTAATAGGGGTACAGACAGGACCATTCCTGTTATTTCACGTTTCACCTTGTGCATATCACTATTGGATCCTGGTTGGATCAGATCACTTTAGTTTTGCCATTTATGATTTATGTGCATGTTGCTGCATGAATTTACATTCATTTTCATTTATGTATTTATTTAATATGTGTTATTTAAATTAACGCTACACTATATTTTTTTCAAATTTGCACAAACACCTATTAGGTTTAGGTTGGGTGTGAGCAGCCTTACTTTAGGGTTTCATCCACTGAAGCGCAGGAGGATCTATTATTTACCAATACGATGTGCCTGAAATACCAGTCTGGTTATTAACAAAGAAATCTATGTACTATCCTGAGCCTTTGACTTACTCAACATGTTATGGTTTTTACAAGAAAAGATCAAGGAGAAGCAATGACCTGATCATTTAAAGCATTAAAGTGGAAATGATTTGTATTAGACTAAGTGAATTGCGACTGTAATTGTTTCTGTAATTTGCGATAGAAAAATATTTTTTTTTTCCATTCCCTAATCAGCATTAGTGTACAGTATATACTTCAGTAGAATGTAGTAGAAAAGAAGTTGCTGGACAACATGAAAAGGCATAATACCTGTGATTAATCACCCTGCATTCTTTTGTCTTGTGTTGATGAAATGGATATATCCTACAATTTAAATCTATTCCCACTCCACGCTTCTACCGTGTAACAATAGTAATGACGGCAGGCAGATGCAATACACACCCGAGTGATAATTTGACAAATCAAGTGGAAATTTTACCAGATTTAGTAAAACACTATAAATACTATATATATATATATATATATATATATATATATATATATACATACACACAAAATATATATATACAAAACTCCAAAAAACAACCACTAATCTAAAATAAATAAATACAAAAAAATATTAATTATTGCTATTGATTATAACTAATAGAACATTTTAGTGTATAAGTACAAACAAAGTATGTATATTTATACTGTGCAAAAACATCATATAATAAATTCACAGTTCATTCAATAAAGTCCAGTCTTCCACACAAAGTGGTTAATTTACTAAATTTGTTGACTGCAAAATCTGGTGCAGTTCTGCAAAGAAACCAATCAGCTTCCAGATTTTTTTGTCAAAGCTTAATTGAACAAGCTGAAGTTAGAAGCTGATTGGCTACCATGCGCAGCTACAGCAGATTATGCACTCTCCAGTTTTAGTAAATCAACCCCAAAGTGCTTTATTCCACAAAAAACTGTGCTCACTCTGTGCAGTAAAGGTCACTCACAAAGTCAATTTGCCTATCTACAACTAGATTGGCAAACAACAGCTTATGCAATTCCCATTTGACGGAACTTTCACTTTTCCAGATAGCTACTGACCCCCTCCAGAATGCCATCATACTCCTCATGACTGCTACCTCCACTGCTACCCCAGGCCCCATAACAGCCACGTGGGCTCATGGTTAAACCCAAGAGCCAGTATCTAAGCCCCTAATCCAATTTCACATGGGTGGACCAATCAGGTCTACCTGTCCATTTTTCAAGCAGAGTCGATCGGACCATCCGTTGTCCTCTATGGAATGGTCAATGAGGAAACAGATCCACTAGCGGAATCCGCCCATCTGAAAAGTGCCTAAGGCTGGCAACACACGGTTTTGTTCCTTGGTTGAATGGAAAAAAAAAACAGATTCTTCCTTCCACACAAACAAGGTGCTGCTGGGACATTGTGTTCTGACAGCAGCACCCAACAAAGAATGGGAGGGCCACACAACGATCGGGAGGGGGGCACTGCTGGACTGCCTGGATGAAAGACTAGCTTAAGAAATGCCAAGCAGCAAATTCCAGATCTCTCTCTGAAGGCAAGGGTTAAAATGGACACTCCTTATCATCTGCAGCTCGGTATCAGACACTGATGGTTGGGATCATCAATATCGTGATAAACATATTACAAGGTAAGAACAAAATAAGTGTACGTTTTGGCATATACAGACAGTAAAGTATGACAGTTGACCAATAAATCCCAAATTACTCAATTTTCTGAATGAGAACTGAAGCCAGCAAATAAATCGTCTTCTATTTTTCTTACTTTTTTTTTTTGTATGCGTGTGTGTATGCGTGCGATGCTTGTCGAATATTTAAACACTAGACATGAAAGCCTTTGAAAAATGATGTTTAATTCATTAAATCATTTTTAAAAACATGCAGATGAATATCAAAGGCAGAAGTATCTCTTGTAGGAGAAATGAGATTGTTTGCTGTACTTGAAGACACAATTCACTACTTCATCTTCCTCACTAATTCCAGGCAGTGACAATATCTTTTCAGAACCTAAATTATGAACAGTCATGCCACAGAACGCAATGTTCTTCACAAGCCTTTTTTCTTATTTATCTACCGTGGCCATTATCTTCTCACTAATTGCTACCCAGGAATCCCATTAAAAAGCTGGTTATGGAATGATGTACCATTTACACATCTCAAGTAAATCAAAAAACGACTTTTCTGAACGTGCTCCAATGGGGGGAAAAAAGGAAGTAAAAAAAGGGAAAGAAAATATACAAGTGATACAGTTTGGTGTTAAATTTAATTATTTACATACAACATAGGAAACAATAAAAGAAAAAAAAAATGATGACTATAAAGAGACAAAAAAAAATAGCACCCATCTGTCTTTGAATGAACTCAATGATAAACTAAAAAAAAGGAATAAAAAAACCTAGATTGTAATGATTATGAACCTGCACCAGATAGGCTTAGGGTGCTTAGGGTCCTCCATTACAAAGCCCGGGGACAGCGAAAAATGCCAGGGGGTTGGGCAAAATCTGTCTTGTTGGAGTGTGGCGATTTACGTCTTCTTTGACTAGACTGTAATGATAATGAGGTCTGATGAGTCCTAAACTATGATGGGTGAATAATGAAGTTGTACTGAAAACAATCCTGCCCTCATTCCTCCAACATTTACAGGTCAGTGACAAAAATGGTCGGATTTAAATTTTGTGTGTACAATGGGCCTCAGAGAGGTACACATTGAGAAAAGAAAGCAGGTCAATTTTGGAGGTATGAGGGCAGGATTGTTTTCAGTACAACTTCATTATTCATCCATACATCCAATACACAATGACGCAAAGTAGAGAAAGTTAAATGCAATGTAAGGGGTCAAAAAACCTCTAGCAGTATAATAAAAAAATACTCTGCACATACACACATTTCAGCTCCCAACTATACTTACTCTCCATAAATCCTGCTGTGATGGAGTTATCCTTATAAGAAGTAGTTACACTAACATATAAGAAAGCAAGAATCAGTTAGACACAAAGCACATCTATATTACACAGTGCATCAGGCTAATGGGTCTCATTAGGTCTCCTATGATCAAGCATGCGATATGTGCCATATTTGGTCTCTATTTAATCATAATTTTATTCTCTTTAATATTATATTGGTTTTCAGTTTATCAAACAGGGTCAGATAGAAATATACTGTAGATATTGTTAGAATATTTGGCATTGGGGGAGTGTCTACTGGAGCATAATAAAACACTTCAACATCCCTTCAGCACACCCTTTAGACCAGGGGTGTCCAAACTTTTTTCAAAGAGGGCCAGATTGGATGAAGTGAACATGGTGGAGGGCCGAACATTTTTCCGAACATTCTTTGAACCATTACAATTAAATGCAAATAAATTATTTTATGCCAAGTTAATTGCAAATGACATACTTTTCATTTCATAACATTAAGATCAACTGACAGCTGAGTTTTCACAATGTATTGAAAATAAATTTTAAAAAAACTTACCTGCACTAATGTGAAGGGTGAAAAAGGTAGCTGGAGCTGAAGTCTCTGCTCGGCAGCCGGGAGGGGAAGAGAAACACACTTCACGCTGGAAGCCCGGCCCTGACATCACTGCCCTCTGTCGCTCCCAGCGCGGCGCAGTCACGCATGTGCACTGCTCTCAAGCAGAAGACTGTCTGCCACAGAAGGGAGGGCCGTGCGACAGCCGCATTTACACAGACCAGGGAGAACGCGCCGCAGTCAGGCATGCGCACTGCCCTCTGCTCTCAAGCAGAAGACTGTCTGCCATAGAAGGGAGGGCCGTGGGAGGGCCACATTACACAGAGCAGGGAGGGCTGTTGGAGGGCCATATTAAACCGACCCCCGGGCCGTAAATGGCCCGCGGGCCGGACTTTGGACATGCCTGATTTAGACTCTTGATTGGTTATGTTAATTCTGCAAATGCCCTCCTCAAGGACCTGAAAAGATGCATGCAATTTGCAGCTTCAGCTCTTGCTTATCATTGGAATTATGAAGGAATGCTAAGGGTCATTAAAGAGAGCCAATAATTCAGATATATCAGAGTGGACTACTCTACACATAACCAAAGACCAGGGAAACATTGCTAAGTAATTTTCCTTTTTAATCCAGTTGTATTTCATTATTGCTTTTTTGTTTTTTTATTCTTTTCATTATACCAATATTTAAACTTGTTAAAGTGCATCTACAGTCAAAATGTAAAGTAATATATACATGTCCATGTTGTATTTCAGCTATTTCACACTCTGATTAATATAAACAATCTTGAAGCTTACTTTATGAAGATCCCCACACATTTACTTCCTTGAATTCTGTTTCACGTATTCACTATGCCCAGTGGGTAGTCACATTCCATTAAAATTTAGAAAAATAAAGGAGAAACAGTGCCTTGCATTATAAAAATGCAAGGCACCATCCCTCAGCTGCAATCACTACCTACAGAGAAAAATGGTAGATTTTTCTAGGTGGGTAGTATGAACCTGCCCTTAATGTTTAACCGCTCTTCCGCCGCCCTATAGCAGAAGGGTGGCAGGAGTGCACAAAATCATGTATATATACACGATTTTGCATTTAGGGGTAGGGGACGTGTGCCCTACCTGTGCTGCTCTTCGCAGCCTCGGCTGTCAATCACCGGGTCTTGGCCGGAGATTACTCGCTGGAACCCGGTGATCGCCGAGCATTACCGAGGGAGAGAACTGTATATAAACAATACAGATCTCTCCCCTGTCAGCTCCTGCACAGTGCTTTGTATAGCTCTACATAGCACGGCCATACAAAGCAGTGTGCTTATAGTTGAAAGCATTACCACAGCATACAGTAAAACAGCACACAGTTAACCCTTTGATTGCCCCACATGTTAACCACTTCCTGCCCAGTGCCATTAGTACTTTGTTAGCGAATTTTATTAGCACTGATCACTGTATTGGTGTCACTAGGGATATCAGTGACACCAAGTCAGTTCCCCCCAGTGTCAGAATGCCCGCCACATTCCTGCAGTCCCGTTATAAGTCGCTGATTGCCGCCATTACTAGTAAAATTTTGAAATCCCAGTATATATACCGCCATTTGTAAACACTATAACTTTCACATAAACAAATTAATTTCCATATATTGGGATTTTTTTTAGCAAAGACATGTGGCAGAATACATTTTGGCCTAAATTTATGATGAAATTTGATTTTTTTTTAATTTTTGTACTGGACATGTTTAATAGCAAAAAGTCAAAAATATTGTTTTTTTCTCAAAATTGTCAGTCTCTTTTTTTTTATAGCAAAAAATAAACAATGCAGAGGCAATCAAATAGCACTGAAAGAAAGCTCTATTGTGGGGATGTACAATTCATTTGGGTGCAGCATTACATGACTGCGCAATTGTCAGTTAAAGTAACGCAGCGCCTGGCCTGGTCAGGAAGGGGGGTAAATCCTCTGGAGGGCAAGTGGTATTCAACTTAAAAGCAACCATTTATTATTTTTCAGAAAGTCTGTTGTTTTTCAAAAGATCAAGCTGTCCTGCAGATGTAGCAGATATAGAAATGTAACAAATTATTCACCACTGGCAGGGGTGCTTCAATCTGTTTTATTTGTTTATATAAAACCTCAAAAGGAAAAAAACTGCTTTAACTGATGATAAAATGTTTGGCTTAATTTGTTAGTGTATATAAATCTGCTAGTACATCTAACACTCCTCTCCACCCAGCCTGACAATGTTGCTGTTAATGTACCCCCTTGTGCTCCTTCATCCAGAGTGCAAGAGGTGTGTTACTGGCCAGATCATTGGGAGGAAAACAGAGGGAAAAAAGTCTAAAAAAGAAAACAAATGCAACCACGACATGTAAGGCCCCTTTCACACGGGGTAGACCTGTCAGCGGATCTCCTTGCTCAGTGTAGGACCTGTCTGCCGATCCTCACTTAGCAAGTGGAGGACGGGCACAGCAAGTGGGCAGACAGATGGAAGAGGGGGAGACTCTCAGGATGAAGCTGACGTGTTTTGAAGGGTGATCCCTTCTTCATCAGAGCTCTGAGGAAGAAGGGATCACCCTTCGAAATGAGTCTCCCCTCTAGATGGTACCCGCACGTGTCTGCTATCCCAGTGTGCTGATTTTGGATTTTAGATGCTGTTTATATTGCTACTTTTGTAAGTATACATCTCAATTTAACAAATTTACCCTTTACTCACTGAGGTAATGCACAAGGTTGATGCTCTTTTCTTTTTATTCTTTGTTACAGCTGTTATTGGGCTTTCCCAGCCTTGAGTTAGAGCTGCACAACCTTAGATCTGCCACCTGATGAACTTTCATATATGGTTCAACCCGCTGATATCTGATCTGGGTCTCTGAGCGCAGGAGGTTTTGTTTCTGTTTCCACAGGGTGACAACATTCTGGCCACGTCTCCCAGTTGTTCTCCTGAAGTGTCACCCTGTCACCAGGGCTCCTAAGTGGCTGTTCTATAAACATCACACAGACATGTTCCACTGTTGTCACCATCAGGGATCTCTTGAGAAATGCCATGCAGCCACTGCTGGAGTGCATGTAGACATGAAGTGACTGCAAAGAAGCTGTAGGAGATTAGCAGCAAAGGAAGTAGGAAAAGGTTTAACAAGTATTTTAGCACAAAAATTTCAATTGTTTATGATAACAAAAAAAATATATCATTAAAACAGAATTCCAGACTAGAAATAACTAATCTTAAATCTGCTCCCTTCCCCATTCCTACTCATCCTAAACACCCTGTAGAAGGAAGATGCTTATCCACCAAGCCTTTTCTGACATTTTTTGTTAACATGTAAAATTCAGTATTTTTTGCAAGAAAACTATTTAGAACCCCCAAATATATATATTTTTATTTTTTTTTATTTTTTTTTTTTTAATTTAGTTATTTATTAAATTTTTCATATTATTACAAAAACCCAAAAAGGGAAAAAAATTTTCATACAAATAAACATTTCTAACATTTCTATCTATCCCTTACTAAAAACTCTTTTCTTTCCCATCCCACTATCCCCCCTTCCCACCGCTCCTCCCCCCTCCTCCCCCTCTGCAGACTCTATCCCATTCTACTCTCTTGAGGCTTATTAAATTTTTTTTTTTTTTTTTTTTTTTTTTTTTTTTTTGCTAACATCCTGGTTCATATTTTCCTATATTTCTCTTTCAATCCTGCTCTTTCCCATTTTTCCCATCTCCTGAAATAAACTCTCATCTTATCTTCCTGCATATGATATGATCTTTCCATTCTACCTATCTGGTTTACTCTATTAATCCAGTCTTCCTCCTTTGGTACCTCAGCCCTCCGCCAAAACTTGGGTATCAACCCTTTCGCCGCATTCAAGAAATACCAAATACCTGAGTCTTTATATTTATTTACTGATGTCTCTACATTGTGTAGGAGGCACGTCGTTGGGTCTAACCCTATGTCAATTTCAGTTATTTCTGTAATCAATTTGACTATTATCTTCCAAAAAGCCTGGATTTTCGGACATTCCCACCATATGTGAAACACCGTGCCCATCTCTCCACACCCTCTCCAACACTTATCTGAGTCCTCCCCATTCATCTTGTGCTCTACACTCGGTGTAATGTGCCATCGTGTCACACACTTATAATTAACCTCAACCTCTCTCATACTCACATTATCGTGTATCAATCTAAACATCTTTTTCTGTCTATCTTCGTCAAACCCAACTCCCATATCTCTTTCCCATTTTGTGATAAAGATTAACTTTGTGTTTGTGTCTAATTCTGTGAGTATTCTATACACTTTTGAAACACCGTGCTTCCCATCTCTTCGTGTCTCTAACAACCTTTCAAACATATTCCACTCCTGTTTTACTCTCAAGGGTTTCGGAAGATTTCCAATAAAACATTTCAATTGATGATATTTCCACTCATCTATTCTAATAAAAATATCTCCCTTATTCTCCATTAAATCTTTAAGTGGTCTCATTTCCCCCCCCACCAAAACATCTCTCAGTTGGGTATCCTCCTTTCTAAACCATCTCCCCGATATCTTATTTTTTCCCGGAGGAAAGTAATCAGTATTTGTGAGAGGCATTAATATAGAATTAAATTCCCATTTCATGTTTTTGTGTAAATTATCCCATATCCTAAGAACATTTAGAGTGTAGATACTTGTGCTTTCTTTAATTCCCCTAAACTGTGGTGGAACCCATATCGTCTGGTTCAATCTAGTGCCACTAAGATCGTTTTCAATTGTTACCCAACTTTTCCCCTTATGGTTAAATGTCCAGTCATATATTCTTGCTAAGACCACTGCTTTATAGTATCTCTTGACATCTGGTAGACCCAATCCCCCTTTCTCTTTAGTCCTGCTCAATGTTTCATATGCTATTCTAGGTTTTTTATTCTTCCATATGTATCTTGTTAACATTTTTTTCATTATCTTAAAGAAGGCTTCTGGGATTTTAATTGGTACCATTTGAAATCTATACAGTATTTTAGGCATAATTACCATTTTGACTAAGTTTATACGTCCTATCCAGGATGGATTTCCTCCTTCCAGTCTTTTTAGATCTTCCCTGATCTCATTTATCAAAGAGATATAGTTTAATCTATACAGGTGCTTAGATGAGGCAGTGAGTTTTATTCCTAAGTATTTTATCTCTTTTTCTCTCCATATAAAGGGGAATTCTTTTTGTAGTTTTTCTTTTTCGTTCTTTGATATATTAATATTCAGGATCTCTGTTTTCGTTGGATTAATTTTTAAATTTGATAGTTCACCGTACTCCTTCAGAATCTTCATTATATTTGGGAGAGTTATTCGGGGGTTCCCCACATAGAACAATAAGTCGTCCGCAAAGGCCGCTACTCTGTGTTCTATAGATTCTATCTGAATTCCCTTTACCGATCCGCTATTTCTTATTGTTGACAACAAAGGTTCGAGTGACAATACATATAGCAGGGGGGATAGTGGGCAGCCTTGTCTTGTACCATTGGACATTCCAATGGGTTCTGATCTCTCCCCATTTACCGTGATGATTGCAGTAGGCTCCCTATATAATTTACTTATCCACTCTCGCATTCTATCGCCTATCCCCAGCACTTTTAAGTTGTCCATCATAAAGCCCCAGTCCACTCTATCAAATGCTTTCTCTGCATCAATTGACAAGAGCACTACCGGGGCTTTCCCTTTTCTACTTTTCTGAATAAGCATGAGGGTTCTCAAGCCGTTATCTCTACCTTCTCTCCCCGGTACAAAGCCCACCTGATCACCATGTATCCATTCAGGCATCAAGTCCCTCAACCTGTTTGCTAACACCTTTGCATACAGTTTAGTGTCAGTGTTCAATAATGAGATAGGTCTGTAGCTGGAGCACTGAGATGGATCTTTTCCCTCCTTATGAATAAGCACTACATGGGCCTGTAGGGATTCTCTCCTCACTTCCATCCCACCTCCCAGAGCATTCATATATTTCTCCAGTTTGGGTAACAGTACTTCACTAAATTTCTTATAGTACTTAACTGTATAACCATCCGGGCCTGGGCTTTTTCCCCCCCCTGTGCTTTTTAATGCTGTTTTGATTTCTTCCTGGGAAATTTCTGCGTCTAGGGAGTTCAACTGTGCTTCACTTAGTTTTGGTAATCCCGCATTTTTTAAGTATGTCATCTTTTTTTTGTTAATTACCTCTTGAGTTTGTTTTAGAGGGCCTTGGGGACTAATATTATATAACTTTTTGTAATACTCCGTAAACACTTTAATAATCTCTTTATTTGAGTGGACCAACTCCCCCTTTGAGCTTTTTATCTTTTCTATATAGTTCCTATTTTTCTTTTTATTCAAAGCTCTCATTAAATATCTTCCTGGTCTGTCTCCCCATCTATATCTCTCATTCAAAACCCTGTTGTATACTCTTCTCTTCTCCTCATCCATCAATCTCTCTAGTTCATCTTTTTTATCCAATAACTTCTGTCTCGTATCTTTTGTTATTTTCTTCTTATGTATCTGCTCTAAATCCAATATTTCTTTTAATATCCCACTGACCCTCTCTCTTCTTTCCTTTTTCTTCCTTGCTCCTGCCGCTATCAAGATTCCTCTTATGAATACCTTATGGCTTTCCCAGACTGTGGCTATCGATACTTCCTCTGATTCGTTCTCCTTAAAGTATACCTTAATCTCTTTCTCGATTTTCTGAACTACCTCCTCATCCAGAAGAAGAACCTCATTTAACCTCCACCCTAATCCTCCAGTCCACCTTCTTCCCCATTCCATTTTCATTACGACCGGAGCATGATCCGAGAACGTCCTTGTCTCTATGTCAATTTTAACCAGGTGATCTATAAGTTGATGGTCTATTAAGATGTAATCTAATCTCGAGTATATCTCATGTGCATTAGAGAAGAAGGTATAGTCTCTGTCTTTCATATGCGTTATTCTCCAGGTATCCACTAGTTGACATTCATGCATCACTTTCTTCAAAACTCTCAGAGACCTACTCCCCTCTCTCTGCACAGAAGAGGTATTATCCCTTTGTGGGTCCATACAGAAATTTAGGTCTCCAGCTACTATCAAACGCCCTTTTTTGAATTCCATTAATTTTTTCAACAGACCCTTCATATATATCTCCGGGTTTCTATTAGGGCAGTATATATTGGCTAAAGTACACTCTATCCCCTGAAGTCTACCTTTTAGGAATAAAAACCTCCCCTCCGGGTCGGTTCTTCTATCCTGCAGCTCAAATCTCATATTCTTTGCCAAACCTATTGCAACCCCTTTTGCTCTTTTTATTGGAGAATCTGCATAGTACCATATTGGGTAGTATTTGGATTTTAATTTCACGTTTGCCTCTATCTCAAAATGCGTCTCCTGTAAAAATACCACTGACGTCGCCCTATGATGTAACTCATTAAACAACCTAAATCTCTTCCCTGGACAACTCAGCCCATTCACATTATAAGTTATAAACTGTATTTCTTCCATCTTTCCCTATTAACTCCATCTCTCTTCTAGATTGCCTCTTCCTCTTTGTCCCTTCTGTCATGCAGAGTATTAACCCAATACCTCCTCCCCTCCCTCCCACCCAGCTCCCGTCCCACCCAACTCCCCTCCCCTCCCCCCTCCCACCCATTTTCCCATCCCACCCCCCTTCCTCCCCCTCCCCTCTTTTTAGGCCTGTTGATTGCCTACCAATCATTTGTGGTAATACTATCCACTTTTGATTTAATCTATAGGGGAAAAACTCCAGCCCTGGACAGCATTCCGCCCCTTCCCCCCCTCCCCCTTAACCCCTAAATCCTACCAAAATATCTCAATAACAGTGGTTTAAGGGCGGAAGGGGCAAGGCGGAGAGAGAGAGAGAGAAAAAAAAAAAAAAAAAAAAACAAAAAAAAAAAAACACTATCTCTCTCCCTCTCCCCCTCCCCCCCTCCGCCCCCCCCCACCAACCAGTTGCCAGTCCTCTTTTCTTTTCGTTCTAATTTCCCAGTGTTCTTCTTCCCAGCCAGGAATCTCCATTCTTTGTAGATTGAGTCTGTCGCAAAAATTTTTCAAATCTTCTGGGAACCTAAGATATGCTGTATTTCCATTTCTCCATCCTATTAGGCACTCAGGGGTCCCCCATCTATATTGCACCTTTTGTTCTTTCAATCTTTCCAATAGAGGTCTAAGGGTTCTCCTTCTCCATAAAGTCTCTGGTGACAAGTCCGCATATATCTGTAAGTCCTTTCCTTCATACATAATTACTGCTTTTCCCTTTATCCTCTTCCAAATTTTATCTTTATCTAGGAATTCACAAAATTTGACAAGTATATCTCGTGGCCTATCTTTTCCCGAATTTCCTTGGATTTTTCCTTGTCTAGAGATTCCTTCTATTTTAGTTTTTTCCATATTAGTACTGTCCATTATGGAATTTAATATTTTACAGACCATCTCTTGCAAATTTTCTCCTTTAGAATTCTCTGGGACTCCACGTATCCTAATATTTCTCCTCCTATTCCTATTTTCTTGTATCTCAGCCTTATAAAACAATTTTTCTTGTGCTTTCCTCATGTTAATTATTTCTTTTTCCAATTCGGCAATAGTTTGGGACTGGTTTTTGACTTTTTCCTCCGTTTCTTCCACTCTCACCAAAAGGTGACCCAAATCATTTCGAATATTTACAATTTCTTGTTTTATTGTTTTCTCCAGATCTTTGAACATTTCTGCCATTTCTTTTTTGTTTGGTATTTGTAGCTCTGTCTCCATCTCTGTATTAGCAGATATTTGTTGGCTGCTAATGTCAAGGCCTAGTGATAGTCTAGGGCTACTTTCCAGGCTTAGATCTACTTCACCTTTTCCACTTTTGCCCTGAGTCCTTTCTGGGGTTATATTTCCCTGGGAAGTGTATTTTTTAATAGTGCCAGTCTGAGTCCCTTTTAGCCCACTTCCTTTTGTACTTTTATTTTTCATTCTTCTATTGCTCTTATTCTTCTTTATTGGCTCGGGGGTTAAGGAGAGATAACTATTAATATATACGTCACTACTTATCCACTCATTTGATTTTCCAGCTTTTTATTCGTTTTTCCTCTTCTCCTTTTCACTACTTTATATTTCCCACTCAAGGGGCTCCCCTCTCTTCTCTCACACACTGCCTCTCCCAACAGCCCACAGGAAGCACATAATTTTGTTGAGACTCGGTCAGAGTCACTCACCCTGCTCGTGTCTCTCTTCTTCTCGGGGCCCAACCAGCATTTCTCTCTGTCCTTCAGCTGGGCAGTGTGATCATTTTAGGGGTTCCTCCAAAAAGAATCCTCCTCCTTTCTCTCTCCAATCCCCCGTGTCTCTCCTCCTTCAGAAGCAGGACTCAGAGCAATGGGCCAACCAGCAGGGCCCCAAACAACGGACCGACCAGCACAGCCCCCAGCAGTCCAGCAACGGTCAAGATCCCAGCCAACAAGCCGGCAGACAGAGCTCCAGGTAGAAACCGGCTGACAGGATTCTGAGCACTGGGCTAGGATGCAGAGCTCCGAGCAGTGAGCCTATTAGCAGGGCACCAGACTATCGGCGCTATAACAGGGGACCAGGTATTGGGTCTGCAGCCGTGCACCAAGGGGTAGATCCACAAGCCGATCAGCTCCTCTCTCTCTGCACCAAACACCGGCCGGCTTCCTGGTTTCCCAGTGGTGCTTAGCGGCCGGTCACGTGTCTGCACCGCTCCACCTTGTCTCCCCGCTGCCCGACACACCTTCACCCCGAGCACCGGAGCCGGATCCCTTCTCACAACTCAGCTCTCCCGCAGGGTTCCTCCATCCATCCAAGGGGGACCACCGCACCGCAGCTCCACATCACAGGTAGGGGTCTGGGGAGGTGGGTGAAGGAGCTTGCCCGAGAGCTCCTACATCGGGCTCTCGTCAGCCGCCAGGGTTAGGCTCCACCCCTGTGGGATGGCCACATACTGATCAAAATTCAGCCAGTCCCTGCTGCCAAATATATATATTTTTAATCAGAGACTCTAGAGAATAAAATGGTGGGTGTTGCAATTTTTTATGTCACACTGTATTTGCGCAGCAGTTTTTCAAACATATTAAAAAGAACATATTTTTAAAAAATTGGAATGCAATATAATCCCCATTTGTTTGGTCAAACTTAAAAGATGATGTTATGCCAAGTAAATAGATACCGAATATGTCACACTTTACAATTGTGCAGTCTTGTGCAACGGCATCAAACTACGTAAATTGTATTATCCATAACTGACATTCTAAAAGCCTTTACAGGTTTCCACTTTGGATTTACATAGGAGGTCTGGTGCTAGAGTCACTGCCCTCATACTGACGTTCATGGTGATACCTCACGTGTGGGACGATCACTGTTTGCGCACGTGCGGGACCGACACATGTGTTCGGCTTTGCACATGAGTAGGGGGGGATGGGGGTGCTTTACATTTTTTTTTTAATAATTTGTTTTTGCACTGTAGCTTTAAATTTAATTTTGTTATAACTTTTATTATTATCATAGGGGATGTACACTCACCAGCCACTTTATTAGGTACACCTTATTGCTTGGTAACACAAATTGCTAATCAGCCAATCACATGGCAGCAACTGAATACATTTAGGCATGTAGATGTAGTGGAGGCAACTTGCTGAAGTACAAACCAAGCATCAGAATGGGGAAGAAAGAGGATTAGGTGACTTTGAACATAGCATGGTTGTTGGTGCCAGACAGGATGGTCTGATTATTTCAAAAACTGCTGATAGCAATAGGCAGCAACAGGTACTCTTTACTGAAATATCTGGAGTCTATTTTACCCCAGATCTCTCCTCTGCCCTTCACAGCATCTGATTAAATCAAGATCGGTGTGATCAGATGTTTTCCCAATTTGAAAATGCCATTGTTTACATCCAGCAAAACCGGAAGTGATGAATGCTCGTTTCCAGTTTCCTATACCATAGAGATGATCGAAGCCATTCCAGTCTCTGATTACCTTTATGGTCAGCCAGTGGGATGGGAGGGCGAGAGAGAGAGCTGCGGAAGAAAGTGGGAAGGGGGGAGTCCCCTCCGCTGCTTGTAAAAGCAATCCAGCAGCTAATTAGCCACTAGGATTGTTATTACAAGGAAGCTGACCACTGACTCTAAAAAACAATACCAATACCTACGGTACGTTGCTGGTCATCAAGTGATTAAACTTACCTATTCTGAGGGTGCTCTGGTCCGGTTAAATAATCGGCTCCAAGCAGCTGGCTTCAGGGGAGGGAAAGGACCAACAACAACGGATGCCCCATAATAACCACCCAGGTATTTAATCAGTGGCTGGCGCTCTCTGCTCTCCCCTGATGTTGTAAGCTTAGTTAGTTCTAGCCTAGACTTCTACTATGTGAGGGTTTTATCTACTGTAAAGTGGTAATAAACCCCAAATCAAACATTTATAATTGCAGTTTAGCTGTTCTTCCGATATGATGGCTGCATCAGGCTTTCTTTCCTTTATTTTCACCTGGTGATCCAGCCAGAAAGTTCTTGTTTTTCAACAGAACATGCTCTCTTGTAAATGTATCAGTTGAGAGTGTTGAGACAAAGCATTTACCACTGACAAGGGTGCTTACAATGACCAGCTTTTATTTATTTATGCAAAATCTGTGTCTCAAAAGAAAAAAAACTGTTTGCTGTGACCAGGGGCGGACTGACCATTTGGAAACTCGGGCACTGCCCGAGGGCCCGGGGTCAGTAGGAGGCCCCATGAGATGCCCCTGGTACCTTTTTCATAGGCTTTTTTGAATTTGGGCAAGGACACAGGGGCCCCATGATCCCCTATTGCCCGGGGGCCCCATGAGTTGTCAGTCCGCCCCTGGCTGTGACTGCTTGTGTAATTGCAGTGTGAGCTGAAGTTTGGCTTCAGTCTTGTTAGTCTAGCTACGTAAATCTGCTACTCCATCTAACAATCCCCCCCACCTCACCCAAGACTGACAATGCAGCTGTCTGCTGTACCTCCTGTGGTTAATTATCCAGAGTGGGGGATAATACAGGATGTGTGTTACTGGCTAGATCAACAGGCGAAAAATAGAGAAAGCATAAAAAGAAAACTAACTAATGCAACCACCACAGGTGAGGATTGGTAAGCTGTAATATATTCCATTTTTGGTTTTGGTTTTGGGTTTAATACCACTTTAAAGCGGGACTAAACAGTATCTTTATTTAATTCACTTTTAACCTTCAAAGCAAACTCAACCATCCATTCATGTCTCCATGCTTTATTTTGTTGAGAAGTCCCTTTGAAAAACACCCACCTAGCATGTCTACCCGCAGCCATCTTAAGTAAGAGCAAATGATTCATGTAGCCTTTAGTTTCTGGAATCCACCTGCCCTTAGCTCAGTCATGCAGGCAGGAGAGTGTGCTTAGCTGAGAAAGCCCCCTCTCCCTTTCTCCAGATGAAAGAAAAAAAAGCCCATGAAGATTCTTGGAATGTAGGGCATCATTTAGGCCAGAAACCAGGAAGTAACTGAAGAAATGTGAACTTATCCTTTAAAATGGAACTGCACCACAAACCAAAAATGCTATTTAATTCATTATTAATATTCAAAGCAAACTCAGCCATCCATGTCTCCATGCTTTATGTTGCTAAGAAATAATTTTGAAAAGCACCACCTGGCATTTCTGGTAGTGGCTAGATAGCCACTGGTAGTGGCTATCTTGAGTAAGGGCAGATGTAGCATTTACTTCCTGGAATCCATCTGCCCTTAGCTCAGGCATTGGCTGAGTTGAGAACCCTCCCCTCCTGCAGACTGTTGGGATGTATGACATCATTTGCCTAGGTAGGAAACAGGAAGTAACTGAAGAAATTAAAAAAAAGTTTAATACAAGTAAATATGATATTCTTTTCTATTTATTTACTATGGCAAGCGGCATAAGGATTAAAAATAATTTATGTTGATTGAGAATTTAGTTCGGCTTTAAGATAAGAAACTAAAGGTACCAAGAAAAAAAGAAAAAACATTTCAGACACATGTCTTTGCTAAGCTAAATGACGCCAGTCTAAATAAATAATACATTTGAATTGTTTTCTTCAGTGGTGAAGGGTTAAAAGAGGACAATCTACTATCTTCTGGAAGTCATTAAGTTATAAAGCCCAGGGAATTAAAAAAAAAAAAAAAAAAAAGTTTCCATTTTCTAAAATGTAAATCCAAAACATATTCATTAGTATCGCAAAACAAACATGCAAATCTTCACCACTTGAAAAGCCGAGCTAAATGCGGACAAGAACACAACCCAAAAATACATCTGGTCCTTGGTTAGAGAAGTTGCTCTTTTGGTTTTTATCTGAAGAGTGTCTCTGTCTTCTTCGGTTGGCTTCTTGGATTATTGCAATTTATAATAAGCCTTTTAGCTAGGGCTGGAATAAACAAAGATAAAGCCTCCATCCTCCACTTAAAGGGTCCAGATGGGACAATTTTCCATGTGCTTTGGTTCACAAAAATGGCCATTAATCATTTCTTTCAGGGTTCCAGCAGTTTGTTGGAGATGACTATGGTATTTAATTTGCAGTTTGTATAATCAGTGTACACCTTGTTAATGCTACATTGTACATTTATCCTCCTCTCCATTTTTTTTTTCAGACTTGCATTTCTTACTTTGCCAACTGATCAAGGAAGGTTTCGTGCCCAAATTTGGTCGCAGTATCAGTGGGGTGGAATGCGTTACATCATAACACAATGACAATGCGGGTACAGCTGGCGATACTTGATTCATTATGGCCGGCGTGATTTACTTAGTGTCTGGCAAGCTGCTTTTCAGATGATATTTGTTTCTCATAAACAGTTTTAAAATGAGAGAGCCTGGTGTCAAGATAACAGTTGTATCATCACTCAAGTCCAAACCTCTGCACGTCTTGCCAAGAAAATGAGGCTGTTATCTGCGGCTGCTGCAACAACTGCAGGCTCCTGCCTTGGATTTTCCCTTTTCCTCGTTTTGTTGGAGCATCTGTATATTTTGCTCTGTGCCATTTTTTTGTGTCCAGGGAGCAGTATACCTATTTTTTTGGAATCCATAAAAGCTTTTCAAAAGCAGAATTACATCTCCAATTTTCATATATGTATAATTAAAGAAAACCTGTGCCCAGCCAATTGACAATAAAACAAAACCCCGGCCAAGCATAACAAGATAAAAACAAATAGCCCATTAAAAGATAAAAGAACAAAACCAGCTTTCACTGTGATATTTAGCTTCAATACAGAGATTTCCCCCAACAGTACTTTTTTTGCTGTTAGGTGTTCTCAGTCTGATGGCCAGCATTGTGTAACCCACTTCCTCTGAGCCCAGGTTATCCTAGATCCACCCCAGCCTGTGACTGGGCAGTGAAAGGAAAAGAAGCACAGTGATGAGCTCATCTCTCTCTGTCAATCTATCTCCTCTTCTTATCAGCACATGAGCACGTGAATTGATTGGCATCTGCCGCACTCCAACCCAACTGTACAGGGACTGCAAGAGGCTGATACCAGGTCAAATTAAAGAGGGGCTTCAGTCTTCCCAAAAAACCACAAATACTGTAGCTGCTGACTTTTAATAAAAAGACACTTACCTGTTCAGGGATCCAGCAATGTCTTCTTCTTCAATGTTTTTCACCAGTCTTTGGGTCCCCGGCAATGGCATTTTTTTCTAAGGGAAGCTGGCTGTGAAGTAACTGTGCTGCACTTTGTGAATGGTCCCATAGTCTTCTGGTGGGATCTGTGAAGTGTCCCAGAAGGTTGAGGGAATAGAGGGGGGGGGGAGAACTTCCAGTGGAATCCAACATGGCAATCTGGCTGGAAGTGGGAGCAGGTACCTGTCGAAACCAGGTACCCCTCCCCCCCAAAAAAAAGTTTCCAAAAATGGGAGAGGACGAGGGGAGGAGGTGGAAAAGCGCAAATTCCCATTTTGGGTGAAGTTCAGCTTTAAAGTGATTCTAAAAACTTAAGGTTTTTGACCTTCATGCATTCTATGCATGAAGGTCAAAAACCTTCAGTGTGCAGCAGCCCCCCAAGCCCCCCTTAATGCTCACCGGAGTCCAATTTCAGTCCAGCAATGTGTTCTCCCAGTCTCTCCCTCCTCATTGATTGAGAAACAGCAGAGAGAGCCATTGGCTCCTGCTGTTATCAATCACAGCCTGTGAGGAGGGGTGGGGGTGGGGCCAAGTCCCACTCTGCTGTGTCTTATGCACGCAGAGAGTGGGGCTCAGGAGCGAGCACGCACTAGTGCCCCCATAGCAAGCAGCTTACAATGGGGGCACTGCTCAGGAGGGAGGTGCCAGAAGCACCAGCAGGGGTCCTGCAAAGAAGAGGATTGGGGTTGCTCTGTGCAAAACCATTTCACAGAGCAGGTAAGTATAAGATATTTGTTATTAAAAAAAAATAAACATTTGAGGCTTTAGTAATCCTTTAAAGAAGAATTCCAGGTATGGATATTTTTACATAGTTACTTTAGTCCAGCTTGGACCAATATAACTATGTATATACTAAACCTGGCTGATGCTCCTGAAAGCTGGAACTCACTGAAGTAAACACTGCTACTCCAGTGATCTCCACTTGCTTTTGAGCCTGTGTTGAGCAGCCGGCCTGATGCATTGGTCGGCTGCTCTGCATGGGCGCCATCCAGAGAATGCTTTACATTTTCTGAATTGATGCAAAGCATTCTCTGATTGGACAAGATGGAAAGGCAGGGTGGTAATGTCATGCTTTCTAGACTAGGTAACTATATACCATGCCTGAAACCAAATATACAATGTCTGGAATTCATCTTTAAGGTACCTACACCTCCCATGAGAGCATTTAAAAATATATTCAGTTATGTATTTGTGAATACAGAACTGCATTTATTTGCATTGTTTATTACTGCCTAGAATTCAGTTTGAAATGTTTACATATTCTTAACAAGCAGTAAAAGAACTTTAACGCAAGTCACCACTGACCTCTGTAGCTGCAGGCACTGTGAAATCATCCTAAAATATCACAATAGGGACAGAAATGTTTAGCTTCAGTCAGTTTCTAACAGCTTACAGCACCTGCTATTTGTTGACATTAGAGGGCTGGTAGGTTGACATTAGGTAATCTACCATATCATTGCTCCCAGTAGATGTAATAGAGAGGAGCAGTGATTTCAGTGCCTCTATTATGAGATTTGGAGATGAGTTTCTTCACAATGTCTACAGCTACAGAGGGCTTGTTTTAAAGTTTTTTACAGCTTGTTCAGTATTTGTCAGTATTTTAAAATGCATAGTCAGGGCACAGGTTTAGCTCAAAAGGAAACCTATCAGGGGAGAAATGTTGAGGTTGCTGAGTTCTTTTAAATAATGATAGCTATATCTGACCATCATGCTGATCCCCTGACATGACAGAAGTCCAAACCCTTCTCCATGCTACAAAAAAGTGTACTGTTGCTGTTTTTGTCTCTCTAATGGTGGCCATGCACGTACCAATATGAACATGCAGTTCACTATTCAAAGCAACTAAATTGAATAAAAATGACAAAACAAAATCCCTCAATGCAATTGATTTAGTAAGCCCTTGATAGATTTTGGCTCTGCCTAGGCAAAAATCAATGGCAGAATTTATGGACATGATGGAGTTTGGTTATTGCTCCTGATTAGTCAAACAGATATCTGTGAGTGTGTGGAAGATCCAATCAGAGCATAAATCAGCTGAGCAATTGTTCAGCATGTTCAACATTTTTAGTCAATCGCAAAGTGCTGAACAACACCGCGTGTGTTGTATCCTTTAAGAGATGATGAATTGATTGTTTTGATCACTCACGCCTCGATCAATCACATATTACTATATTAGTAGCTGCACTATTAGAGATATTTCTACACACATCATGTCCAATTGATAATGAGAGAAGAAGTGAGGGGAAGACCTCCCAAAAGGTCCAACCCAAGATATTACCAGCACACCATATTTAGATAAACAAACAGGATACTTCAATGTCACCAACAAGCATCCTTCTTTCTTACTTCTGCTGGTGACATTCAAGTTTTCTTTATCTGAATATGGTATGCTGGTAATATCTTAGTCTGGATTTATACTTTGGTGTTTCACAACATCCTCCTATGACCATGTCTCATTGCTGTATGGAGTGTGCTGGACTGTTTGTATTTATGGACAACCCAAGAGGGGCACCGACAGCAAGAATTTTTTATTAACTTACATAGGTCATTCCAATTTCAAATGTTGGAAGGGTGACTTTTCCTCTATAACAGACTTGTCCAACCCGTGACCCAAGACAGCTATGAATACCGCCCAGCAAAAAATCGTAAACGTACTTAAAAATGTTGATTTTTTTTATTAACTTTTTGTAAACCTGCATTTACACTTAGGAAACACATGTGGCCAAATGACATGGGCTTTTATAAGTTTTATCTTCCCAAAGAAAAATCTCCCACTCTTCACAATCACGCTTTATTCGTGCCTTTGGTTTTCGGCAGCACCTGTTTGTGAGCAACTATTTTCATGGATGAAGCCTATGAAGGACAAAATTAGAACCAAAGCATCTGATGAACACTATGAGAATTAATTGAGAATTGCTACTACATCCATTGAACCAAATATTAATGCTTTAGTTTATAAAAAAAACTGTCAAATATGGCAGTAGTTTTATGCTGCCCTCTTTTACTTTTATAATAGACAATTCTACAAAAAATGAAGTTTTATTACTCAGATGGGTAAATTATCTATATCAGTGATAGTTAACTTGTGCTCTGCCTGACTTTTTCTGCTCATCAGCTATCCTTATTGTTAGTGCATTTTATGTGTGGCCCAAGAGAATTCCTCTTCTTCCAATGTGGCCCAGGAAAGTCAAAAGGTTGGACACCCCTGATCTATAGTAACTCTTCTGCTTATTTTTGATTGCAAGTCAATAATATCCCCTATCCCCTATCCTCTGGAACTCACTGCCCCAATCCATCAGACTGTCGCCTTCCCTCTTCACATTCAGGCGCTCCCTCAAAACCCATCTCTTCAGGGAAGCCTACCCCACCCTCACCTAACGGCCATCCTCCCTCATTCCTCCCACCACTTCATTCCCCTCAGCCACTTCCTACTGTTCCTTTACCCCCTCCCTCCTAGATTGTAAGCTCAAAAGAGTAGGGCCCTCTTACCCCTCGTACGTTGTTTGTTGTTGTTGTACTGTGCCATGTATTGTCCCCCCTCTATTGTACAGCGCTGAGCAAACCCTTTGGCGCTATATAAACTCGTAGTAATAATAATAATAATAATAATAATGGATTCCAAGCAGAAGAAATGAACCATCATTGAGTTCTTGATGAAAAAGGATTGCATGGTCTATGACATTGATGGTCTCCCAGTGCATGGTTTCCCCTTCTTTAAGCTTCTTCATTCATCTGTGTACATTGCTATTTTGTAGCCTTCTGTGGATGTTGGACAGCCTGCACCCCTCCTTCGTACATCATATACTGAGCTGTACATTTGCACAGGCAGGTATAAAATACCTTAATGCAGAAGAGACATAGTTTGTCTGTTCTATATTAAAAAGCCTACTTGTTCACAAAATCTTTTTTTTTTTTCTTTTTTTAAACAATAGTTCCACTTTGTGTCTATGATTTCAGCCCCAGCACTGTAACTATGTAATAACTTCTAATTACTCTCCAATCACATTTACAACCAGTGTGGTCAATTATCCTATACATGAATCATGATATACATGCTATAAATAAGTATTAATTCCCATTAATCTTCCAAACTTGCTTCCCATCAAGGTGATTGCTTCCATACCCCCATCCGTCTATCATCACTGCTCCTCTTCACTCTCCACAAAATGAATTCCATCCCTTCTCTAATCTAAAACTTCCAGATCTGATCACTCATAACTGGCTTCCTTCCTTAATATGGTCTCATTATAGACATTTACAATGTCCCTTTGATGATTAGAGAGGGAATCGGTTTGATCTGTACTGATCGGGAGTTGTCACAGTTAATTATGGTGCTGGAGCAGTGACAATAGACTGGGCAAAACTTTCCAAAATGTTGAGTAACAGATGTGGCAGCGGATGACAGAATGCTGTTGCTCTGTGCTACTAGAATTGTTTCCAAATGCAGGCCAGAGACAAATGCGGATTAGTTTGTAGGAGAAAACTGCAGTATTTACAGATCCATATGTAGAGGGTCCATAAACAAGACACATCACACAAGAATACAGTCCCGATATGTTCAGTTAATAAAGGGGTGTAAAGCATTTTTCAGCTCACAGAAAAAACAAAAACCAAACTGCAGGTTAATTGTTTTTAAATTTTCCTCTGGGTCCTCTAAAAGAGAATTCTAAATGCAATACTCACCTTCAGTCTGAAGCTGCCTCAACCTCTCATTCGCAACAAGTGGTACTGAGTCTTCTCTGAATGAGAACCTTGAGCTTTAAAGTTTAAGTATACCCAAGAGACATAACATATTGGGGTTGATTAACAAAGTTGAATAGACTGCCCCAGAGCTTAGCTAATGCAGTAAAGATCAAAATGTAAGCGAAAATGCTGTTTTTTTTTATTTTCCTTGTATGTGATTCAATATTCGGGACGGCACAGTGGCTTAGTGGTTAGCACTTCTGCCTGGCAGTACTAGGGTTGTTGGTTTGAATCCCAACCACAGCATCACCTGCCTGGAGTATGCATGTTCTGCCTGTGTGGGTTTCCTCTGTGTACTCCGGTTTCCTCCCACACTCCAAAGACATGCAGGTAGGTTAATTGGATCCTGTCTAAATTGTCCATAGTATGTGTCTGTATGAATGTGAGTTAGGAACCTTAGATTGTACACTTCTTGAGGGTTAGGGACTGATGTGAATGTACAATATATATGTAAAGCACTGCATAAATTGATGGCACTAAATAAGTACCTGAAATAAATAAATAATATTCTTCACAAAATGAAACTTCACCACATTCCTTAAGCTCCGAGGCAAATTCCTTTGCAAAGTGAATAACTTATTTGCCCATAGCACAGTAACCCCATAATTTTTAGCCAGACTTACTTCATTTCTTATAGGCTGAATCCTTTTTCTCAGTGTTCCATCTACTGTATTCACTTGCTGACCGCAATATGTATATATACATTGCGGTTAGCAAGTAGTTTACTGGGGTCATGGCTGAACCTATCAAGCTATCAGCCATATCCCTGGTATTTGTTTTCGAGCCGGCAACTGGCTTGCTCATGAAAGTGGTCCTAGCAGCTAATAAGCCACTGGATCGTTTTCAGATCTTCAAGTAATAAGTATCAAGAAGACATCACCTAGACTGTGTTATTGGAGCCGATGTGATTGGACTGGTGTTTATAGGGACGGACAGCCTCTGTACTATTTGGGAAGAACCAGTTATTACCAGTGGCCCCTACATAGGTAGCACTACATATGCACAGGTGCCAGGAAGAAAATGCATTGTAAAAAGATACCTGCTGTTGATTTACAGATGATTTCAGCTTCTGCATAGTTAGAGCTTTTGGGAATCTGAGGGAGTAGAGACCAGCGAAACGTCTCTCGCAGTCACTCACAGTGCACATGTGCATTACAATACACTCATAAGGGTCAATGAGATATGTCTTCCCAATATCAGGGCTGAATGTGCTTGTGTGTTATCTCCCCAACTGTGGGAAGCTCCTACAGGTGTTCTGAAATTTATAAAAATGATCCACTTTTTTCATGAAGAGTTTAATACTATGCTAAAGAGAACCAGTAAGGGATGGCCATGAGTAAGAATCTGAATCCCCATTATAAGCTGCAATAGCTTATCCATTCCTCCCAGGGAGAGAAATGTGTGCTTTTATTCACTTGCATTCTCTCCTTGTCACCCTGCTGCTGATTGGCAGGGCTGTGTTGTTCAGACACCCCACCAATACACTATCTCAATGGTTTGGGGGCAATTCTATTTTAGTTTTTTGTTTTTGGGGTTTTTTTTGTAAGTTTCTATTTGATATATTTTGTATCTGTTTCCATTCTGCTTTGTCTGATCAAATCTTTTAACCTCCTTGGCGGTATGATTCTTTCCGATTTTTTGTGCTGAAAGCGGTACCATTTTTTTGCATGGAAATATGTAGTTTTTTATTGTAGGCTGTAATTTTTAGGAATTACTCACTGAAATCTGTACGAACAAGAGTCTATTAAACATCCCAGGTAGGATAAAATTTGAAACACGAAATCATAAATTATAATTTAATAAATAATCATAAAAAATAATAATATAATAATAATAAATTTAATTCAATAATATAATCAAACCAAAAACACTGAAATTTGAAATACAGAGGCAAATTCGCACATCGCTAAGCAAAGTCGCAAAATCGTTTTCAGTGTCTGATGACGAATTTCCCCACGAATCATTATCACTCAATTCTGCAAGTGGTTCTGATTTACTATCGCTGCTCTAAAACCGATTTTGATGTAAAGGGACGCTTTTTGGACGCCATGGACTTTTCTCAGTTTCCAGGCAGAAAGAACAGTCAAAATGCAGGCAGGGCACAGGACAAAGCAGTAGGGACAAAATATATGTGAAATGCATTGAAACAGCAATGACAGCAAAAATGACATTTTTAAAAAATTTCAAATTTCCCGCCTGTTCCGGCGCCCGTACGTCCCGACGTCACAGGGACCGGAACACAGAAGCCGGATGCCGGCATCGGCCGGAGGAGATGGCCGGGGACGCTGCAGGGGACACATCGCGGGAGCGAAGAAGAAGGTAAGTGCTGCAGGGACCCCCAGAGCAGCGCCGCATGGTAAGCCCGAGTGTAGCTTGGGGTTACCGCTTTTGGTATAGAAATTTTACCCCGAGCTACACTCGGGAATACCGCTAAGGAGGTTAAATGAGCCTCCAACAAGGAGAGACTTATTTAGCTTCAGATATTGTTCTCTGTAAACAACAGGCTTTTCACAACAGGATATAGAAGAGCATCTTAACCCTTTTATGCCCCAGTAACCCATATATGCGACGGCAAAAAGCTGGGCTTTAACGTCCACACACAATACATACTGTGTCAGTGGGCAGGCAATATTTATGTGCTGGAAGTGCACTCAGACCAAGCTGCAAAAAGGGCTCTTGGCCCTGAGAAAATGTTGGTAGCCGGCAGGACCGGCTTCCAATCATGTGACCACTGTGAAAGCCAATCATAATGGTCACATGATCCCTAAGCCTCCCCCCACAAGTGTTAAGAACTTTTAAAGGGATGGGCGGCAAGAGGTTGATATGTTAAAAAGAACTAAGAAATCCACCTGCTACATTACAGATGCTTTAATGATACAGTGGGCAGAAGTAACTCCCCCACTCAGCCCTGCTTGGTGCTTCACTGCGCTGACAGCTTGTTAGCCGTAAGTCACATGACACTTTCAGGCGGTGCCCATTAGACAAGGAGACCTACATAAGGATTCTTATAGGGAAATGTCTTCCATTTCCGTTGAAACTGGTGACTAGCACTTATCCAGCCCTGCACATAGACCTTGCTGGAATAAATTAATGTAATGAAAATGAAATTAGTGAATACATATACAACTTAAATTCATATAATTAAATTGTTTTACCTGTAAAGGGTGTTGTTTTCAGTGTTATTTTCAGCTAGTCTTGTG